>NC_035446.2:37878356-38178356 GCF_002127325.2 Helianthus annuus | reverse complement strand
GTAACGTGTCCTCCCGACCCGGGAGACAAATGGCAAATACTGGGTTACGTAGGCTTTACGTAACGTGTCCTGACTATCCTGAGGACGATGGTCTATAGTCTAGAGAATGCGTAAGTACGAGTAATCATTCCATATTCAACATATCCAACCCAATTCCCAACCCGGAAATCCCATGCCTTGGCTGTGTGAACTCACCTTGGTTTGCTCGGCAGATACACAAAAGAGTACAGGTAGCAAGTAAATGGTCAACCACGTCCGAAACAAGGAGAGAAGGATTCTGAATCCAAAAGCTTGAATAGGTGCTCGGCGGTTCTTGGTTCCGATTCGAGAGAGAGAGCTTGTGTGTGTGTGGTTGCAAAGATTGTAAAAACTAAAACCCTATAATGTGCATGTGTATAAATATGCGTACAAGGGATGTGGGCCGAAACCCCACATGGGTTTTCTCATGGTCTCAAGTCCACTAAATGGACCGAGTGGGTTTGTGTTCGGTTGGGCATTCGGTTCAAGTAGTGACATACACATTCTTATGAAATTATATAGCACATAACATTCGATCACACATAATTCACATTAGTTCAATGGTTACACGTAATGTACGAGACGGTAAAGTACGAGTTGTCACAAAACCTCTTGTTTGAAACATTTCTTTTCTGATACGGTTTACCACCTGATAACCACCCAACTAGTTGTTTCTGTTGTTATTGTAAAAACGCGGTGGATTAACCGATTTCTTGTTATAAACCCTATCTTTCTTTCGACTCAGATTATTCAATGCTGACAACTCGACTTCAACAAGTTTGAAAACATTTGTCAATTTGTTCATGTTAACATTCTCGATCGGAAACTCTGAATCCGAAAACAACTTATCCGAACCCATCATCTTGTACATGACAAGGTTTGATTCTTCATCTAAGTTGTTCTTGGACTTTTGTTTCGGAATGTATTTATCCATGAAACACCCATCCTCCTCAGAAGTGTCACAATCCGGTTTAAGCACTTTGTCTACCACACTTTTCACCACATCACTTTGGACACCCTCGTCATTGGAAGACGTGAACGTGACATCAATGTTCTCAGGAAGTTTAACATCACTTTCTTCCTCAATTTCCACCAAACTAGACTGCTTTTTCGTGTAGTTGTCTAAGATTGGCGGTGGAACTTTGTGAAACCCTACACCTGTTCCATCAGAAAACACATCCTCGCCAGCTTTGTTTTTCCCTATAGGTTTGGGAACAATATGCTGTAAAACAAAGCTTGCTGAGCTATAGCTGTTTAACTTCAACTGAATTCTTTCATTTTCAATTTCAGCTTCTTGAACTTTAAGTTTCAATTTAGCAATTTCATCCAGTTGATTGTTAATTGATTCTTCTTTTATTCTCACCACAGCTCTTAGATGTTCGTTTTCTTTAAACGTTTTGCCATTTCGATCATCACTATCTTTGACAATGCTTTTCAATTTTTCAAACTTTTCAGAAATTTGACGGTGTTCAAGAATTAACTTTTCATTTTCACATTTTATTTTCTCACATTCAGTTTTATCATGTTCGATTTGAGCCGTTAATTCTTTTCATTTTACAGTTTTGTCACGACCTAGAATCTGATCCTCAACATTTTTAACTTTCGTTGTCAGATTCTTGATTTTCTCATTGTTAAGATACGTGACAGTGCTACAAAAATTGCATTGTTTGGTGCAATTTTTGCAGTCAACACTTCCGTCGACCTTGTTACCTGACGCATTTGTTGACGCAATTTGACTGACCTGCCCCTTTGACTCAGTAACAGAATTAGGGTCTACCTCAAGTGCTTTCGCAGCCAGCACCTTGTCAGCCATCTTTCCCAGGTTCTCATCCGTCAACTCCTGCGTAGTATCGAGCAAGCTTGTATCAGCCTTCTTTACTTTCTCAATTTCTTCTTTTTCTTTCTTCTCTTTCTCTTCTTTCTCCTTTCTCTCTTTCTCCTTTTCTTCTTCAATCATCTTCTCAGTTGGCGTTCCCCACCACTTGTGCTGCCAGTATTCATCTTCTTCTTTGTACTCCTTGATGATGGCTTCGATATCTAGCGTTTTGTCATCAATCGCGATGTTGCCATACCTATCAAGGTAGCACTCTCTATCTGGATCCCATCTATTTGCTCTTCTAGCTTCCAGAAAGATACCAGAAAGTCTGATAATCTTGTTTTCAGCAATCATCTTCCGGTATTTATACTTCTGTTCCTCAGTACGATCATCTTTCCACGAAATGGGTTCATCATTACTTGCCATGAATGCGTAACCCACCGCATCTTCCTCTGGTAGAACTTCTTTACTCCAATCGTACCCCTCATCGTCGTAAATCACGGCCAGAGCCCTTGATTTGTCTCTGTTATCTTCAGACTGCTTCAATCTGGGCGGCTCAGATTTATTTTGATGGTAGATTGCCTTTTTGTTGTAATCGTCTCTAAATGGATTCTCTGACTCATCAGTGTGACATCTGTGCTTGTAATCATTGAAAACAGTTCAATTATCAATGAAATAAAGTTATTTGATCCCTATGTTTGTTTGTTTGTGTTTGATGTTTTTCATGTTTTGACTTTTATTCGATTTCAAACTCTATATCGCTTTCTGGAGAATTATACGCAAACTGGTGCGAAAACATAATCAGTTATATGCAACAAATACTTCGGAACATCAATTTATGCTTAACATACCTTAAATAACCTTTACATAACTTAGAAATAAGTTTTGAAGGCTTTGGTATGGCAAAATTCAAGTTAATTCGCTTACAGGGACTAAAATTGACAAACTGCGAAAGTATGCCGATTTGAACTGTAACGAACATTCTGGAACACGCCCATAAGTTAAACACACCTTAAATATCCTTAACATAGCTTAGAAATAGGCTTTGAGAGGTTCGGTGTGCTAAAATAAACTTTTGGATCATTCAGGGACTAAAAGCGTCAAAAAGTGCATAAGTTTGCACTTTCGCGCATAGCTTACGTTCTGAATACATCCGAACATCCAAAAACTTATGTAAGCATTAAAATATTATGTTTTAATGTTTGGCATGAGAAAAATCCATTTGTCGCGCAATTTGGATCGTTTTTCACGCTTATGCGCATTCCGTCGTAATTAAGCGAACATCGCGATCGTACGACCAAACAAACCGACATCCGAGATATTTTTGAACATGTTTTGAGTTCCCTATACTTTAACTTCATTTTAGAGGCTTGAAATGAGGTTAACGGGCCTTAAACGTGTCGAAAATGGACTTAAAAGCATGCAGGGGCTAAAACTGTCATTTTTGAAAAGTTGTGCTGATCAGACAACCACAGGCGGCCCGCCTGAGTTTGTGTGGATCCTGATGCGGGCCGCATGGCCTCCCCAGATATGCAAAAATGTTGCAAACAGCTGTTTGCAGCTGTTTAGCACTTCAAAACCACTTGCAAATGGTTGTTATCAATCCTAGGGGCTCCCATGGGTTTGTAATTCAGTGGGTATGTGTTGTACGGCTCAGATTTAACGCTTGGAGAACAAGAAATGATCTTAACGGTTCCATGTTTCCTATAAATACCCCCATGTCTTGCTCTTTTTCCCTCACATTTGAAATCTGATCCAAAGCTCTCTAAGTGGAAGTTTATATACTTCCTACCTGAGAGTGAATCCGGTTCAAATCTTGCGGGGACCTTCTGTAAGTATTCTTTCGCGTTTTTTGTTCGTTTTAGCGTTAAAGTCAAACTGCATTTGACTTTCTGCATTGACCAGTTTATGATCAATGCGAAGTTCGTTTGAACTTCATAACGTGAGCGTAATCACGATGGTTATAGTCCCTAGTGACTATACCTACTGATTTACCACGTTATCTAGGCTCAGTGACGAGTCGTAGTTTCGGCCAAAATACGTTTTCTCGCGTATTTTGTAACCAAACTACTCTAGGGTATTAAAACCGTTTGTTTTAATATTAAACCTGTTTTCTAAACATTACTAAACTTGTTCTAGCATGTTTAGCTCGCCGCTTTTAGATTTGTGCTTGTTTAGGGTCGTAAAGGTAAGCGATCTAATCAATCGCTTATGCTTACGAACCCGACCCATTTGGTCGATCTTTAGGATCCGGCCAAACATTTTAGGTGACCATAGTTGTATAGGGAATAACCTTCCGAGGTTATACCTTATGGTCACGACGTTTAAGTAGTTGTATGATAAGTAGTTCTTATGCCTTAGGTAAATTACCAAAATGCCCTTTTTGCACCAAAATTCATTTTAAGCCTATGTAACATAATTTTTGACATCTAAACTGATTTAGCAACAATATTAAGCATGTTAAGGCATATCTTACTTGTCATAGGACTAGTTAGGCTTTCCGAACGCGTTTTACACGAACGACGCGTTAAAGTAGCATAAGCTACCTAAGCGGGTCGTAACGGGTCAAAAGCACTTAGGATAGGTTTCGTTTTAGTATATAGGCTTTGTTAAACCATATTACATAAGTTCCCATACTTATTTGGTTTACGAACCCTCATACTACCCGATCCTCCGATAGGTCCGTTTATTAATGTAGATACCTATATAGGTGTCGTTTGATTCCGTGATCTTCTAGCATTGCTTGGTGGTTATCCTACGACTTCTATGCAATCTCAAGTTAGTACATAGACCCCTCTTTTACTGTTTTCCAAACATTTTGGGGTGAAACACATGTGCCTACTTGTTACTTTCGTGCTTTCTTGTTTTCACATCATATGCTTGCTATGTTCTTTAGTACACTTATAGTACATGATTTCATTACATTGTTTTGCTATGTATGTCAACTTAGCACGCTAGCACATTGATTTACATTACATTGTTTTGCTATATATGTTTACATGGCATATTAGCACATTGTTTTACATGAATTTTCTTCTTTGTATGTTTACTTAGCATACTTAGTACATTGTTTTCACATAACTTGTTTTCATTTGGTATGACATTTGGTTTGCATAAACGGTTCTTTTACTACATTCATTAACATTAGCTACGCCGCTCGGTAGTAAGTAATGGTACCATAGGACTTGACAAATACCGTTCCTGACACCCTAGGTTTGTTTGGGTGAAAGGAATGACTGAATCCGAAAACATTTTACTTTGATAACCTTTACTCTAAGGTTATCCTGCTGTCTCAAGGCTTGAATGTAATCCGTTAACTTACTACATAAATGTTTGTATCAATAAAACAAGCTTTTACTTGGCAAAACATAACTTTTTGATTTATTCAAAATACTTTGTTTTGTTCCTTTTTACTTATGGTTAAGTATTCTCATTTTGTTACTTACCATACATAACTTTTGTTTACACATACTTAACTACATGACTACATTTTGGGTTTTAAACATTGACAATGGTTTGTTTAAGTGACTTAAGTAACGATATGTGTGTAGTATGCTACAAGCATGGTGGATACGCCGCCGGTACTTCCTATATATAAGTGCTTGTATTGTATTACATGACATACCGTTATTTAAATCAATCGATTTTGGACTTATACATTTTTGCAAATAAGATATTTTTCACAAGACTTCGTTTTACAAAACAATTTATTTCATACAACTTATTTTTACTTGGTTATTCTTTTAACCATACATCATTCTTTTATACACATACATATTAACTGATTTGTTATCACTTTTCAAACATTTTATAAGCAAAATGGATTCATGACAAGTTTTCATTAGACATTTTCTTAAACCTAAGTCATGAATCCTATTTTCACAAAACCTATGTATCTCACAGGCATTTTTATGCTGACGTACCTATTTTCACATGTGTTTCAGGAGCTAATGCATAGGATGATGATGGTGACACGCTAGGGTGGACTCGGGCCTTAGTGACATAAAACAGAGCTAGACTTAGTTTAATGACGTTATGTATTCCTTATTTCAGTAGTTTTAAGACAATGTAGCATGTTGGTTCTTGTTTTGGACAATGTATCCACCCTTGGGTGATGAATAAAATATTATTTTAATTACCTTAGTTGTGGAACAATAATTCTGTTACAACACTCCCCGACTTTTTCGCCATGATTTGATGTTTTACGTGGTCGGGGTGTGACAGAAGAGTTGGTATCAGAGCTAATGGTTATAGGGAATTAGGTTATTAGTAATGCTTTGACCTAGACTATAACCTTTCTAGGACCCCAACACAAGTTGTCTTGTGTTTAGATTTTAAAACATGCACTTCACCTATCCTTAGGTGATTACAAAAACAAGAACCCAGTTTTCTAAAACGATTTTTGAAAAAACAATCCTCTGTTTTCAAACGATTTATTATATGATTTTGAACCCTTCCAGTTTGATTTTTGGCCTTGTGCCTTCCAAGTTTTCAAAATCTCGTCAAAGTTTTGGGTTCTATATAGTGTGAACACGTGCAAACTGGAAGAGTGAATGCCTGTACCCTGGGTTTTCTGTCTAAGGCTAGAGTGTTCGTACAAATCCACATAATCGGACCAGTCACTCTTACCTGGGAACTCCTGGGGTGAGTGTTCACTTATAGGCGAGCATGTCTTCGCTAAGCATTATTTATGGACCCATTTACTTTGATTAGTCACTGTGTGTCATTTGTTTGCTTTGTGATACGGACGAATGACCACCATCCTTGCTTTGTTGATTTTGTTTCGTCTCGTTCTTTTCATCTAATCATCTCACTCGTTTCCTCTCGTGTTTTCCTCTTTTTAGCATGCCTCCTCGACGCGAAAATCAGCTACCGAATGCCGAACTGGCAGAAATCATCGCACAGCATATGGCTGCTGCGTTCCCGAATCTTATTGCTCAGTTTAACCAAGCCAACATCAATCAGAACGCTCCTTGTAACTTCAAGAGCTTCAATTTGGCTAAACCACTCAAGTTCAGTGGTACTAAGGGGGCAACTGGGCTCCTTCAATGGTTTGAGAGCATTGAGAATACTTTCCGTCACGTTCAGTGTCCTGATAATCGCAAAGTCGAGTTTGCTTCTAGTGTTTTTCAAAAGAGGGCGTTGACATGGTGGAATGGGGTTATGAGAGATCGAGGTGCTGAAGTCGCTTTAGCACAGTCATGGGCTGAGTTGAGGACTCTCATGATGAGTGAGTTTTGTCCTCGTCATGAACTTCGAACGCTGGAAAGGGAGTTTGACGATCTAAAGCAGTTTAGTGGCGAGCACCGGGCGTATACTGACAGGTACGAAGAGTTGAGTTTGTTATGCCCAACGATGGTTACCCCACTCGACAAGGCTAACGAGAGATACATCGATGGTCTACCTGACTCTGTGCAAGACATCGTTACTGGTAGTAAGCCTACCACTGTTCGTCAGGCAATGGAAGTATCTGCAACGTTGACTGAGTCGCAGATTCGAAAGGGTAAGTTGCATAGAAAGGGTGACAAGAAGGGTAAAAAGTAGGAGTCTGACAAGAAGGAGACCAAGAAAGGTAAAAGCAAGAAGGGGAGTGATGCGGGTTCTTCAAAGGGGTCTAGGAAGCGGAAGGCTTCCCAAAATTTTGCCGTTACTACACAGACGAATCAGCCTGCGCAACCTCTTGCCAAGAAACCATACTTTGGCAATGCACCTTTGTGCAATAAGTGTAACGGACATCATCAACCACACCACCAGTGCCGTCAATGCACTAACTGCGGAAGACCTGGTCATCTTGCTGCTACATGTCGCATTCCTGGCAATCTGAATCTGGCAGTTCAAAACCCGGCTCAACAAGTTGCTCAGCCTTTTGCTCAGCAACAAGGTCAAGCAGCACGACCTCACTTCCCACCAGGTTCTTGTTACAACTATGGGGATCTGACCCACTACCGTAACTAGTGTGCAAGATTGGTGAATGCGAACCCAGTTCAAGCTCAGGCTCGTGGATGAGCTTTTAACATGAATGCTGTTGAGGCGCAAGCAGACAACGAGGTGGTGAACGGTACGTTCTTTGTTAATAATCAACCTGCGTCTGTTCTTTTTGATTCAGGGGCCGATAAGAGTTTTGTGTCGTTATCTTTTGAGCCCTTGCTTCGCGTGTCTAGAATGAAACTAGGTAAGCCTTTGACTGTAGAAGTTGCGAGTGGTGAACCCATTGTCCTTGATTCTGTTCTTCGCAAATGCCAGTTGAACCTTAACGACCACCTCTTTCCTATTGACCTCACGCCTATGCAACTTGGAAGCTTCGACATTATTGTGGGCATGGATTGGTTAGCCAAGCATCGCGCAGAGGTAGTTTGTTTTGAGAAGATTGTTCGTGTGCCACTTTCGTCAGGTGAGATACTACAGGTTCGTGGTGAGAAACCTGCTAGTAGCCTCAAGCTTATGTCTTGTTTTCAAGCTCGGAAGTATCTGCGAAAGAACTATGTGGCCTTCTTGGCACATGTTACAGCAGATAAAGACCAAGGTAAGTCTATGCAAGATATTCCTGTTGTTCGGGATTATCCGGAGTTGTTTCCTGAAGAGTTACCTGGTCTACCCCCAGCACGCCAAGTCGAGTTCCGTATTGATCCTGTACCTAGTGCAAATCCTATGCCAGAGCACCATATCGTCTTGCACCGTCTGAGATGCAAGAGCTATCTAAGCAGCTTCAGGAGCGTTCTTACAAAGGTTTCATCCGTCCTAGCTTTTCACCTTGGGGTGCTCCCGTTCTTTTTGTCAAGAAGAAGGATGGATCCTTCAGAATGTGGATCGATTATCGTGAGCTGAATAAGCTTACAATCAAAAATCGATATCCCCTACCTCGCATTGATGATCTCTTTGACCAGTTACAGGGTGCTACTTGCTTTTTGAAGATTGATCTTCGTTCTGGGTATCATCAGCTTAGTGTGCATGAAGAGGATATTCCCAAAACAACATTCCGCACTCGTTATGGGCATTATGAGTTCACAGTCATGCCATTCGGTTTGACCAATGCTCCTGCTGTTTTCATGGACTTAACGAATAGGGTTTGCAAGCCTTATTTGGATAAGTTCATCATTGTTTTTATTGATGATATCCTGATTTACTCTAAGACACGAGCTGATCACGAGCAACATCTTCGTCTTACTCTGGAACTCCTAAAGAAAGAGCAACTTTTTGCCAAGTTCTCCAAGTGTGAATTTTGGCTTAAGGAAGTTCAATTTTTGGGACTGTCAACGAACAAGGTATTCATGTAGACCCCTCCAAGATCAGTGCGATTAAGGATTGAGATACGCCTACTACTCCTACTGAGGTTCGTTCTTTTCTTGGTCTTGCGGGTTATTACCGTCGCTTCATCGAGAACTTCTCAAAGATTGCAGTTCCTCTAACTGCTCTAATTCAGAAGAACAAACCCTTTGAATGGGGTTCTAAGCAAGAAGAAGCGTTTCAGACCTTGAAGCGGAAGCTTTGTGATGCACCTATTCTAACTTTGCCTGAGGGCAATGATGATTTTGTTGTTTATTGTGATGCATCGAAATTGGGTCTTGGCTGTGTTCTGATGCAAAGGAACAAAGTCATAGCCTATACATCAAGGCAATTGAAGATACATGAGAGAAACTACACCACTCATGATCTTGAGTTGGGTGCAGTTTTCTTCGCTCTCAAAATCTGGAGACACTATTTGTACGGTACAAAATGCGTGGTTTTCACTGACCACAAAAGTCTTCAGCATATCTTCAATCAGAAAGAACTCAACATGAGGCAAAGACGTTGGGTCGAACTCCTAAACGACTATGATTGCGAAATTCGTACCATTCTGGTAAAGCGAATGTCGTGGCTGACGCATTAAGTCGTAAGGAACGTACTGTGCTTCATTGTGTTCGTGTTCAATCTGCTATTCAAGCTCGATCTGATATCCAAGCACGCATTTCTCAGGCTCAACATGCGTGTGTTTCACAAGACTTAATGGGTGAGGAATTACCCTATCACATTACGCCTGATCTTGTGCTGAAGGAAGATGGATCGTATTATTTCATGGACCGTTTGTGGGTTCCAAGCCAGGATAATCTTCGCACTTTGCTTATGGATGAGGCCCATAAGTCTCGTTACTCTATTCATCCTGGCTCAGATAAAATGTATAAGGATCTTCGTACTCAGTATTGGTGGCCTGGTATGAAGAAAGACATTGCCTTATACGTTTCAAAGTGCCTTACTTGTCTCAAGGTCAAGGCTGAACACCAACATCCTTATGGTCTTTTAGAGCAACCAGAGATCCCAGTTTGGAAATGGGAAAACATTGCCATGGATCTCGTTACCAACCTTCCGCGCACTAAGAAAGGCCATGATGCCATTTGGGTAGTTGTTGATCGTCTTACTAAGTCAGCGCATTTCTTGCCAATCCGTGAGGATTTTTCTGCTGAAAGACTGGCCAAAATCTACGTGGATGAAATTGTATCTCGACATGGTATTCCTTTGAACATTATTTCTGATAGGGATGCTCGCTTCTCTTCTCGATTTTGGAGAACCATGTAATCCGCTATGGGGACCCAACTCAATCTGAGCACAGCCTATCATCCACAAACAGATGGCCAAACTGAAAGAACAATCCAGACTTTGGAGGATATGCTTAGAGCTTGTGTGATCGATTTTGGTGGTAGTTGGGATTCACATATTCCATTGATTGAATTCTCCTACAACAACAGTTATCACTCCAGCATCAACATGGCTCCTTTCGAGGCTCTCTATGGTCGAAAATGTCGTTCACCAGTCTGCTGGAATGAAATAGGTGAGGCTCAGCTTACTGGACCTGACCTCATTCTAAAGACAACTGACAAGGTTAAGAAAGTTCGTGATAACTTACAGGCAGCTCGAAGCCGTCAAAAGAGTTACGCGGACCGACGACGCAAGCCCTTAGAATTCCAAGTCGGTGATCGTGTATTACTTAAGGTCTCACCTTGGAAAGGTGTGATCAGATTTGGAAAGAAAGGAAAACTTGCACCTAGATACGTTGGACCATTCAAGATCGTCGAAAGAATCGGTAAGGTAGCCTACAGACTTGCATTACCTCCCGAACTTGGAAATGTTCATCCAACTTTCCACGTATCCAATCTCAGAAAGTGTTTAGCTGATGAGAACCTCCACATACCGCTTGACGAAATCCGTGTTGATAAAACACTACATTTTGTTGAGAAACCTGTGGAAATTATGGATCGTGAAGTCAAATGGCTTAAACGCAAGCGCATTCCGTTGGTTAAAGTTCGCTGGGAATCTAAACGTGGACTTGAGTTTACTTGAGAACGTGAAGATCAACTGAAGGCGAAGTATCCACATCTATTCTCACGAGTTTCCTCTAAACAAATTTTGGGACGAAATTTCCACAAGTAGGGGAGACTGTGACATATGTGCTTGTAATCATTGTAAACAGTTCAGTTATCAATGAAATAAAGTTATTTGATCCCTATGTCTGTTTGTTTGTGTTTGATGTTTTTCATGTTTTGACTTTTATTCGATTTCAAACTCTATATCGCATTCTGGAGAATTATACGCAAACTGGTGCGAAAACATAATCAGTTATATGCAACAAATACTCCAGAACATCAATTTATGCTTAACATACCTTAAATAACCTTTACATAACTTAGAAATAAGTTTTGAAGGCTTTGGTATGGCAAAATTCAAGTTAATTCGCTTACAGGGACTAAAATTGACAAACTGCGAAAGTATGCCGATTTGAACTGTAACGAACATTCCGGAACATGCCCATAAGTTAAACACACCTTAAATATCCTTAACATAGCTTAGAAATAGGCTTTGAGGGGTTCGGTGTGCTAAAATAAACTTTTGGATCATTCAGGGACTAAAAGCGTCAAAAAGTGCATAAGTTTGCACTTTCACGCATAGCTTAAGTTCTGAATACATCCGGACATCCAAAAACTTATGTAAGCATTAAAATATTATGTTTTAATGTTTGGCATGAGAAAAATCCATTCGTCGCGCAATTTGGATCGTTTTTCGCGCTTATGAACATTCCGTCGTAATTAAGCGAACATCGCGATCGTACGACCAAACAAACCGACATCCGAGATATTTTTTAACATGTTTTGAGTTCCCTATACTTTAACTTCATTTTAGAGGCTTGAAATGAGGTTAACGGGCCTTAAACGTGTCAAAAATGGACTTAAAAGCATGCAGGGGCTAAAACTGTCATTTTTGAAAACTTGTGCTGATCAGACAACCTCAGGCGGCCCGCCTGAGTTTGTTTGGATCCTAATGCGGGCCGCATGGCCTCCCCAGATATGCAAAAAATGTTTCAAACAGCTGTTTGCAGCTGTTTAGCACTTCAAAACCACTTGCAAATGGTTTTTATCAATCCTAGGGGCTCCCATGGGTTTGTAATTCAGTGGGTATGTGTTGTACAGCTCAGATTTAACGCTTGGGGAACAAGAAACGATCTTAACGGTTCCATGTTTCCTATAAATACCCCCCCATGTCTTGCTCTTTTTCCCTCACATTTGAAATCTGATTCAAAGCTCTCTAAGTGGAAGTTTATATACTTCCTACCTGAGAGTGAATCGGGTTCAAATCTTGCGGGGACCTTTTGTAAGTATTCTTTCGCGTTTTTTGTTCGTTTTAGCGTTAAAGTCAAACAGCGTTTGACTTTCTGCATTGACCAGTTTATGATCAATGCGAAGTTCGTTTGAACTTCATAACGTGAGCGTAATCACGATGGTTATAGTCCCTAGTGACTATACCTACTGATTTACCACGTTATCTAGGCTCAGTGACTATACCTACTGTAATTCAGTCGTAGTTTCGGCCAAAATACGTTTTCTCGCGTATTTTGTAACCAAACTACTCTAGGGTATTAAAACCGTTTGTTTTAATACCAAACCTGTTTTCTAAACATTACTAAACATGTTCTAGCATGTTTAGCTCGTCGCTTTTAGATTTGTGCTTGTTTAGGGTCGTAAAGGTAAGCGATCTAATCAATCCCTTATGCTTACGAACCCGACCCATTTGGTCGATCTTTAGGATCCGACCAAATATTTTAGGTGACCATAGTTGTATAGGGAATAACCTTCCGAGGTTATACCTTATGGTCACGACGTTTAAGTAGTTGTATGATAAGTAGTTCTTATGCCTTAGGTAAATTACCAAAATGCCCTTCTTGCGCCAAAATTCATTTTAAGCCTATGTAACATAATTTTTGACATCTAAACTGATTTAGCAACAATATTAAGCATGTTAAGGCATATCTTACTTGTCATAGGACTAGTTAGGCTTTCCGAACGCGTTTTACGCGAACGACGCGTTAAAGTAGCATAAGCTACCTAAGCGGGTCGTAACGGGTCAAAAGCACTTAGCATAGGTTTCGTTTTAGTATATAGGCTTTGTTAAACCATATTACATAAGTTCCCATACTTATTTGGTTTACGAACCCTCATACTACCCGATCCTCCGATAGGTCCATTTATTAATGTAGATACCTATATAGGTGCCGTTTGATTCCGTGATCTTCTAGCATTGCTTGGTGGTTATCCTACGACTTCTAAGCAATCTCAAGTGAGTACATAGACCCCTCTTTTACTGTTTTCCAAACATTTTGGGGTGAAACACATGTGCCTACTTGTTACTTTCGTGCTTTCTTGTTTTCACATCATATGCTTGCTATGTTCTTTAGTACACTTATAGTACATGATTTCATTACATTGTTTTGCTATGTATGTTAACTTAGCATGCTAGCACATTGATTTACATTACATTGTTTTGCTATATATGTTTACATGGCATATTAGCACATTGTTTTACATGACGTTTCTGCTTTGTATGTTTACTTAGCATACTTAGTACATTGTTTTCACATAACTTGTTTTCATTTGGTATGACATTTGGTTTGCATAAACGGTTCTTTTACTACATTCATTAACATTAGCTACGCCGCTCGGTAGTAAGTAATGGTACCATAGGACTTGACAAATCCCGTTCCTGACACCCTAGGTTTGTTTGGGTGAAAGGAATGACTGAATCCGAAAACATTTTACTTTGATAACCTTTACTCTAAGGTTATCCTGCTGTCTCAAGGCTTGAATGTAATGCGTTAACTTACCACATAAATGTTTGTATCAATAAAACAATCTTTTACTTGGCAAACATAACTTTTTGATTTATTCAAAATACTTTGTTTTGTTCCTTTTTACTTATGGTTAAGTATTCTCATTTTGTTACTTACCATACGTAACTTTTGTTTACACATACTTAAGTACATGACTACATTTTGGGTTTTAAACATTGACAATGGTTTAGGCAAGAACATTCGATGTGTCACACCCCGGCCGCGTATAACATGCAACCGCGGCGGAAACGCCGGGGAGTGTTGTTGACAGAATTAATTGTTATACAACCATGGAAATTAAAGTTACATTTTTATTTATTGACAAGAGTGTTCCATGGTTTCAAAACAGGAAAATACAAAGTTTGTAACATGATTAAACTAGTCTAGCTTCGTTTTTAGGCTCTAAGGCACAGGTCCGCCCTAGAATCATGATCATCGTCCTACGGAATAGCTCCTGAAAACACATGTGAAAGTAGGTACGTCAGCATAAAAATGCCTGTGAGATACATAGTTTTTGTGAAAATGGGATTCATGACTTATGTTAAAGAAATGTTTAATAACAGTCAGTCATGAACCTTGTAATTTGACTTGCTTTGTAAACCATTTGAAAAACGATAACATCAAAGGATATGTATAAATAAGTGCAAGGTTAAATGAATAACCAAGTAAAATGAGTTGAATAAGATAAGTTGTTTGTGAAAATAATGTCTTATGAAGTATATGTTACTTATGTAAAATGTAATGTGTCTAAACTGAAATGACTTAGATAACGCCACGATATGTAATATTATACAAACATTTATATATAGGAAGTACCAGCGGCGTATCCACCATGTTTGTATCATATTACATTCGCCACGTTACTTAAATCATTTACCCAAACCAATCCACCATGTAAATTGTTCATGTGTAAACCAAATGTCAAGTGTTATTGTGTAAACCATGTCAAATGTTTATGTTCAAATGTAAACCACCACTGTGTATGTCAATGTCAACGTGTTTATGTTCAATGCAAATCATGAAATGTGTATCCCAAAATGAATTATGTATGGTAAGCGAAATGTATCAACTTAAACCATATGTAAACTGCACGAAACAGGTCGTTGAAGTAACACGTGGTTTAAATCAACGTTATGTTCTGTGGAAAAATGCATGCTCTATTGATATTAACATTTATGTGGTATTGTAAACTATGCATACATCCAAGCCTTGAGACTGCGGCGATAATCCCTTAAACAAATTAAAGGTTTATCTAAGTTATGTATATCGAATTCGGTCATTCCTTCCAGTCCTATCAAACCCAGGACTTCAGGAATGGGAGTTGTCAATTCCTATGGTACCACTACCTACTAACGAACGGCGTAGCTAGTGTTAATGAATGTATTGTCCCATGTTAAACAAACCAAATGTCATAACAAAATGAAGGCATGTGATGTAAACAATTGTACTAAGTATGCTAAGTAAACATACGAAGCAGAAATGTTTATGTAAATCAATGTGCCCATATGCTGAGTAAACATATGCAGCAGAAATGTTCATGTAAATCAATGTGTCCATATGCTGAGTAAACATATGCAAGAGAAATGTTCATGTAAATCAATGTACTAAGTACGCACACAATGGGCATACATAGCATAAAATGTAATGAAATCGTGTACTATAATGTACTAACAACATAGCAGGCATATGATGTGAAAACATGGAAAGCATGAATGTAACAGATAGGCACATGTGTTTCACCCCAAAACAGTTTGGAAAACAGTAAAAGTGGGGTTCAATGTATTCACCTGAGATTGCTTTGAGTTCCTTGTATAATAACCAGATAGTGCTAAAGATCACGGAATATCAACGGCACCTAATAGGTAGCTTATGTTAATATACCGGACCAAATCGGAAGGATTGGATAGTACGCGGGTTCGTAAACCAAACGAGTATGGAGACTCGTGTAATATGGTTTAACAAAGCCTACATACTAAAATGAAACTTAACCTAAGTGCTTACGGTCCATCACGACCCGTTTAGGTAGCTTATGCACCTTACGCGTCGTTCGCGTAGAACGCGTTCGGAACGCCTAACATTGCGACCACAAGGTATAACCTCGGAAGGTTATAGCTATGGTCACCTAATATGTTTGGTCGGATCCTAAAGATCGACCAAATGGGTCGGGTTCGGAAGTATAAGCGATGGTTTAGATCGCTTACCTTACGACCCTATATAAGCACTATACTAAACGTGACGAGCTAAGCAAGTTAGAACATGCTTAACTTAGTTTAGAAAACAGGTTTGGCATCAAAACAAACGGCTTTGATGCCCACGAGTAGTTTGGTTACAAAACACGCAAGAATGCGCATTTTGGCCGAAACTACGACTCGTCACTAAGCCTAGATAACGGGGTAATCAGTAGGTATGGTCACTATGGACCATAACCATCGTGATCACGCTCACGTTATGAAGTTCCATGAACTTCGCATCGACCATAAGCTGGTCAATGCAGAAAGTCAACAAAACGTTGACTTTCGGACTCGAAAAGCGAATAAAAGAGCGAAAGAAGACTTACGGAGGGTCCCCGAGTGCAAATCAAGACCAAACAGCTCAGGTATGAAACAATGGTTTCAACTTAGAGCTTTAGGATCTGATTTTGTGATTTTTACACTAAAGGGGGGGGGGTATTTATAGGAAAAGTGGAACCGTTAGGATCGTTTTATCGAATATCGTGCCTTGATCTCGTGCGTACATGTGTCCAGTGGATAAGTTCAGTGAACTTGACCCTTGGCCCTTCATTTGGGTGAAAAGGCATTGCCCTTTGATCGAACGAAAGGCCAGATTCTGCATTAAATGCAAAATCTTTCTGTCAGACATCCCCACGCGGCCCGCCTCACATTTGGGCAAAACTCACGCGGGCCGCCTGGCCCTCTCTGATCTGCACCACTTGCAGAATTTACACATTTGGTCCCTGTTGCGTGTTTAAGCTATTTCCAGCCCTTCTAAGACCTGTAAAGCCATGTTTAAGGCCCTAAAATGATGCCTAAACATTGTGGACATGAAACATGCCCAAAAATATGTCGGATGTCGGTTCGTTTGGCCGTACGATCGCGATGTTCGCTTAATTACGACGGAATGCGCATAAGCGCGAAAGACGATCCAAATGACGCGACGAATGGATTTTTCTTATGCCAAACACTAAGGCATAATATAAGGATGCTTACATAAATTTTTGGATGTCCGGATGTATTCAGAACGTAAGTTATGCGCAAAAGTGCAAACTTGTGCACTTTTTGACACTTTTAGTCCCTGAATGACCCAAAAGTTTATTTTAGCATACCAAACCCCTCAAAGCCTATTTCTAAGCTATGTAAAGGATATTTATGGTATGTTTAACTTATGGACATGTTCCGGAATGTTCGTTACAGTTCAAATTGGCATACTTTCGCAGTTTGTCAAGTTTAGTCCCTGTGAGCGAATTAACTTGTTTTTGCTATACCAAAGCCTTCAAAACTTATTTCTAAGTTATGTAAAGGTTATTTAAGGTATGTTGAGTATATGTTGATGTTCCGGAGTATTTGTCGCATTAAACTGAGTACGTTTATGCACCAGTTTGCGTATAATGCTCCAGAAAGCGATGTAGAGTTTGAAATTGAACAAAAGTCAAAACATGAAAAATGTAAAACAAAATCAAACAATCATTGGGATAAAATAACATTGTTTTATTGATAATTGAACTGTTCATAATGATTACAAGCACAAATGTTACAGTCTCCCCTACTTGTGGAAATTTCGTCCCGAAATTTTATTTAGAGGAAACTGATGGAAAAAGATGCGGATATTTTGCCTTCATTTGATCTTCACGTTCCCAAGTAAACTCGGGTCCACGCTTAGATTCCCAACGAACCTTGACCAAAGGAATGCGCTTGCGTTTAAGCCACTTGACTTCACGTTCCATGATTTCTACCGGTTTCTCAACAAACTTCAGTGTTTTATCAACACGAATTTCGTCAAGCGGTATGTGGAGGTTTTCATCAGCTAAACACCTCTTGAGATTGGACACGTGAAAGGTTGGATGAACATTTCCAAGTTCAGGAGGTAACTCAAGTCTGTAGGCTACCTTACCGATTCTTTCGACGATCTTGAATGGTCCAACATATCTAGGTGCAAGTTTTCCTTTCTTTCCGAATCTGATCACACCTTTCCAAGGTGAGACCTTAAGTAATACACGACCACCGACTTGAAAATCCAAGGGCTTGCGTTTTAAGTCCGCGTAGTTCTTCTGACGGCTTCTAGCTGTCTGAAGGTTATCACGAACTTTCTTTACCTTATCTGTTGTCTCTAAAATGAGGGCAGGTCCAGTAAGCTGAGCCTCGCCAATCTCATTCCAGCAGACTGGTGAACGACATTTTCGACCATAGAGAGCCTCGAAAGGAGCCATGTTGATGCTGGAGTGATAACTGTTGTTGTAGGAGAATTCAATCAATGGAAGATGTGAATCCCAACTACCACCAAAATCGATCACACAAGCTCTAAGCATATCCTCCAGTGTCTGGATTGTTCTTTCAGATTGACCATCCGTTTGCGGATGATAAGCTGTGCTCAGATTAAGTTGAGACCCCATAGCAGATTGCATGGTTCTCCAAAAATGAGAAGTGAAACGAGCATCTCTGTCAGAAATGATGCTCAAAGGAACACCATGTCGAGCTACAATTTCATCTACGTAGATTTGAGCAAGTTTGTCAGCCGAAAAATCCTCACGGATTGGTAAGAAGTGTGCTGACTTTGTAAGACGATCCACGACTACCCAGATGGCATCGTGACCTTTCTTTGTGCGCGGGAGTTTGGTAATGAGATCCATAGTAATGTTTTCCCATTTCCAAACTGGGATCTCCGGTTGCTCCAATAAACCAGAAGGACGCTGATGTTCAGCCTTAACCTTAAGACAAGTAAGGCATTTTGATACATATAAGGCAATGTCTTTCTTCATACCAGGCCACCAATAATGTATACGAAGATCCTTATACATCTTATCTGAGCCAGGATGAATAGAATAACGAGACTTATGGGCTTCATCCATAAGCAAGGTACGAAGATCATCTTGGCTTGGGACCCACAAACGGTCCATGAAGTAGTACGATCCATTGTCTTTTAATTCAAGAGCAGGTGTTATGTGATAAGGAAATTCCTTATCCATCAAGCCTTGTGAAACACAAGCTTGTTGAGCCTGAGAAATACGGGCTTGGATATCGGTTTGAATAACAGATTGGACACGTACACAATGAAGCTTAGTACGTTCCTTGCGACTCAATGCATCGGCTACGACATTCGCCTTACCAGGATGGTAGCGAATCTCGCAGTCGTAGTCGTTTAGAAGTTCAACCCAACGTCTTTGCCTCATGTTGAGTTCTTTTTGATTGAAGATATGTTGAAGACTTTTGTGGTCTGTGAAAACCACACATTTTGTGCCGTACAAATAGTGTCTCCAGATTTTGAGAGCGAAGACAACTGCACCCAACTCAAGATCATGAGTGGTGTAGTTCTTCTCATGTATCTTCAACTGCCTTGATGCGTATGCTATGACTTTGTTTCTTTGCATCAGGACGCAGCCAAGTCCTAATTTAGATGCGTCGCAATAAACGACGAAATCATCGTTGCCCTCAGGCAATGTTAGGACAGGCGCGTCGCAAAGCTTTTGTTTCAAAGTCTGAAACGCTTCCTCTTGTTTGACTCCCCAATCAAATGGCTTGTTCTTCTGAGTTAGAGCAGTTAGAGGAACTGCAATCTTCGAGAAATTTTCTATGAAGCGGCGGTAATAACCCGCTAGACCAAGAAAAGAACGAACTTCAGTAGGGGTAGTAGGTGTATCCCAATCCTTAATCGCACTGATCTTGGAGGGATCTACATGAATACCTTGTTTGTTGACAATATGTCCTAAGAATTGAACCTCTTTAAGCCAGAATTCACACTTGGAGAATTTGGCGAAAAGTTGTTCTTTCTTTAGGAGTTCCAGTGTAAGACGAAGATGTTGCTCATGATCAGCTCGCGTCTTAGAATATATCAAAATGTCGTCAATGAAAACGATGATGAACTTATCTAAATAAGGCTTGCAGACCCTATTCATTAAGTCCATGAAAACAGCAGGAGCATTAGTCAAACCGAATGGCATGACTGTGAACTCATAATGTCCATAACGAGTACGGAACGCTGTCTTGGGAATGTCTTCTTCATGTACACGAAGCTGATGATATCCAGATCGTAGATCAATCTTTGAAAAGTAAGATGCGCCTTGTAATTGATCGAAGAGATCATCAATGCGAGGTAGGGGATATCGATTTTTGATGGTAAGCTTGTTAAGCTCACGATAATCGATACACATCCTAAAAGATCCATCCTTCTTCTTTACAAAGAGAACGGGAGCACCCCAAGGTGAAAAGCTAGGACGGATGAAACCTTTGTCGGAGAGCTCCTGAAGCTGCTTAGATAACTCTTGCATCTCTGATGGTGCAAGACGGTATGGAGCTCTGGCAATGGGATTTGCACCAGGTACGAGATCAATACGGAACTCGACTTGGCGTGCTGGAGGTAGACCAGGTAACTCTTCAGGGAAAACTTCAGAATAATCCCGAACGACAGGAATATCTGAAATAGTCTTACCCTTGCCTTTATCTGCTGTAACATGTGCTAAGAGAGCCACGTAGTGCTTTCGCAGATACTTCCGAGCTTTAAAACAAGACATGAGTTTGAGACCACCGGCAGGCTTCTCACCACGAACCTGTAGGATCTCGCCTGTAGACAGCGGCACACGAACAATCTTCTCAGAACAAACTATTTCTGCGCGATGCTTAGATAACCAATCCATTCCCACAATAACGTCGAAGCTTCCAAGTTGCATTGGCGTGAGGTCAATAGGAAAAATATGGTCGTTAAGGTTCAACTGGCAGTTGGGTAGAACAGAATTAAGAACAATGGGTTCACCACTGGCAACCTCTACTGTCAAAGGTTTACCTAGTTTCGTTCTAGACACGCGAAGCATTGTCTCAAAAGACAATGACACAAAGCTCTTGTCGGCACCCGAATCAAAAAGAACAGATGCTGGCTGATTATTAATAAAGAACGTACCGTTCACCACCTCGTTGTCTGCTTGTGCTTCTTGTGCATTCATGTTGAAGACTCGACCTCGAGCCGGTGCCGGATTCTGGTTTGCATTCTGGTTCTGGTTGACTAGTCTTGGACACCGATTTCTGTAGTGGGTCAGATCCCCACAATTATAACATGCACCTGGTGGGTAGTTTGGTCGTGCAGCCTGACCCTGTTGCTGAGCAACCTGTTGAGCAGGGTTCTGGACTGCGTGATTCTGAGCAAACCGACAAACATTGGCAAGATGACCTGATTTCCCACAGTTAGTACAGAAACGGCACTGATATTGTGGCTGGTGGTGACTGTTGCATCGATTGCACAAAGGTGCACTTCCTGAATAGGGTTTCTTGGCTGGAGGCTGTGCGGCTTGGTTGGGAGCTGCCTGGTTAGCTTGGGCAGTCACAGCAAAATTTTGGGAAGCCTTACGCTTCCTTGACCCCTTTGAGGAACCAGAGTCCTTTCCTTTCTTGTTCTGACCTTTCTTACTATCCTCCTTGTCAGCCGACGGCTTCTTGCCCTTGTCACCCTTCCTGTGTAGTTTATTCTTTCGGATCTGCGACTCAGTCAACGTCGCCGATAACTCGATTGCCTGACGGAGTGTGGTAGGGTTGCTACCAGTAAGAATGTCTTGTACTGAGTCAGGTAGGCTGTCGATGTACCTTTCGATGGCCTTATCGAGTGGGGTAACCATAGTCGGGCAAAGAAGACTCAACTCCTCAAACCTATCTGTATAAGCCCTGTGCTCGCCACTATCTTGCTTCAACACATCAAATTCTTTCTCCAACGCTCGTTGCTCATGACGAGGACAAAACTCCCTCATCATAAGAGCTCTCAGTTCAGCCCATGTTTGAGCTAGAGCAACTTCTGCACCTTGATCTCTCATAACCCCGTTCCACCACGTAAGAGCCCTCTTCTGAAACACACTCGAAGAAAACTCGACCTTGCGATTGTCAGGACACTGCACATGACGGAAAGTGTTCTCGATGCTTTCGAACCACTGAAGAAGCCCAGTTGCTCCCTCAGAACCACTAAACTTGAGTGGCTTAGCCGAGCTAAAATCCTTGTATTTGCATGTACCATTGTTGTTGTTGTTGGCCTGGTTCCATTAAGCAAAGAGATTCGGAAATTGAGCAGCCATCTGCTGCGCAATAATCTCCGCCAGCTCGGCAGTAGCTATCTGGTTGTCGCGTCGAGGAGGCATTCTAGAAGAGAAAAACATGAAATGAAACGAGTGAGATGATTGGATGAAGAGAATGAGATGAAGCAAAATCAACAAAAGCAAAGATGGCGGTTATGCATCGCAAAGCAAATAAGCGACATGAAATGTCTAGTCAAAGTAAATGGGTCAGGATTAGTGTATCGCGAAGACATGCTCGCCTATAAGTGAACACTCACCCCAAGAGTTCCCAGGTAAAAGTGACTGGTCCGATTATGTGGATTTGTACGAACACTCTAGCCTTAGACAGAAAACCCAGGGTACAGGCATTCACTCTTCCAGTTCGCACGTGTTCACACTATTAACCCAAGACTTTGACGGGATTTTTGAAATCCAAAGAGGTTCAAAACCATATAACAGAGGGTTCAAAACCTTATAACATAGGGTTCAAAACCTTATAACAGAGGGTTCAAAACCTTATAACAGAGGGTTCAAAACCTAGTAATCAATCATCCTAGAACAGATGATTAATTTTCAAAGCGGATTCGGAACCGAAGTTCCCGTTGTGGTTATCACCTAAGGATAGGTGATGTGCATGTTTTAAACTCTAAACACAAGATAACTTGTGTTAGGGTCCTAGAAAGTTATAGTCTAGGTCAAAGCATTACTAATAACCTAATTCCCTATAACCAATGGCTCTGATACCAACTCTTCTGTCACACCCCGGCCGCGTATAACATGCAACCGCGGCGGAAACGCCGGGGAGTGTTGTTGACAGAATTAATTGTTATACAACCATGGAAATTAAAGTTACATTTTTATTTATTGACAAGAGTGTTCCATGGTTTCAAAACAGGAAAATACAAAGTTTGTAACATGATTAAACTAGTCTAGCTTCGTTTTTAGGCTCTAAGGCACAGGTCCGCCCTAGAATCATGATCATCGTCCTATGGAATAGCTCCTGAAAACACATGTGAAAGTAGGTACGTCAGCATAAAAATGCCTGTGAGATACATAGTTTTTGTGAAAATGGGATTCATGACTTATGTTAAAGAAATGTTTAATAACAGTCAGTCATGAACCTTGTAATTTGACTTGCTTTGTAAACCATTTGAAAAACGATAACATCAAAGGATATGTATAAATAAGTGCAAGGTTAAATGAATAACCAAGTAAAATGAGTTGAATAAGATAAGTTGTTTGTGAAAATAATGTCTTGTGAAGTATATGTTACTTATGTAAAATGTAATGTGTCTAAACTGAAATGACTTAGATAACGCCACGATATGTAATATTATACAAACATTTATATATAGGAAGTACCAGCGGCGTATCCACCATGTTTGTATCATATTACATTCGCCACGTTACTTAAATCATTTACCCAAACCAATCCACCATGTAAATTGTTCATGTGTAAACCAAATGTCAAGTGTTATTGTGTAAACCATGTCAAATGTTTATGTTCAAATGTAAACCACCACTGTGTATCTCAATGTCAACGTGTTTATGTTCAATGCAAATCATGAAATGTGTATCCCAAAATGAATTATGTATGGTAAGCGAAATGTATCAACTTAAACCATATGTAAACTGCACGAAACAGGTCGTTGAAGTAACACGTGGTTTAAATCAACGTTATGTTCTGTGGAAAAATGCATGCTCTATTGATATTAACATTTATGTGGTATTGTAAACTATGCATACATCCAAGCCTTGAGACTGCGGCGATAATCCCTTAAACAAATTAAAGGTTTATCTAAGTTATGTATATCGAATTCGGTCATTCCTTCCAGTCCTATCAAACCCAGGACTTCAGGAATGGGAGTTGTCAATTCCTATGGTACCACTACCTACTAACGAACGGCGTAGCTAGTGTTAATGAATGTATTGTCCCATGTTAAACAAACCAAATGTCATAACAAAATGAAGGCATGTGATGTAAACAATTGTACTAAGTATGCTAAGTAAACATACGAAGCAGAAATGTTTATGTAAATCAATGTGCCCATATGCTGAGTAAACATATGCAGCAGAAATGTTCATGTAAATCAATGTGTCCATATGCTGAGTAAACATATGCAACAGAAATGTTCATGTAAATCAATGTACTAAGTACGCACACAATGGGCATACATAGCATAAAATGTAATGAAATCGTGTACTATAATGTACTAACAACATAGCAGGCATATGATGTGAAAACATGGAAAGCATGAATGTAACAGATAGGCACATGTGTTTCACCCCAAAACAGTTTGGAAAACAGTAAAAGTGGGGTTCAATGTATTCACCTGAGATTGCTTTGAGTTCCTTGTATAATAACCAGATAGTGCTAAAGATCACGGAATATCAACGGCACCTAATAGGTAGCTTATGTTAATATACCGGACCAAATCGGAAGGATCGGATAGTACGCGGGTTCGTAAACCAAACGAGTATGGAGACTCGTGTAATATGGTTTAACAAAGCCTACATACTAAAATGAAACTTAACCTAAGTGCTTACGGTCCATCACGACCCGTTTAGGTAGCTTATGCACCTTACGCGTCGTTCGCGTAGAACGCGTTCGGAACGCCTAACATTGCGACCACAAGGTATAACCTCGGAAGGTTATAGCTATGGTCACCTAATATGTTTGGTCGGATCCTAAAGATCGACCAAATGTGTCGGGTTCGGAAGTATAAGCGATGGTTTAGATCGCTTACCTTACGACCCTATATAAGCATTATACTAAACGTGACGAGCTAAGCATGTTAGAACATGCTTAACTTAGTTTAGAAAACAGGTTTGGCATCAAAACAAACGGCTTTGATGCCCACGAGTAGTTTGGTTACAAAACACGCAAGAATGCGCATTTTGGCCGAAACTACGACTCGTCACTAAGCCTAGATAACGGGGTAATCAGTAGGTATGGTCACTATGGACCATAACCATCGTGATCACGCTCACGTTATGAAGTTCCATGAACTTCGCATCGACCATAAGCTGGTCAATGCAGAAAGTCAACAAAACGTTGACTTTCGGACTCGAAAAGCGAATAAAAGAGCGAAAGAAGACTTACGGAGGGTCCCCGAGTGCAAATCAAGACCAAACAGCTCAGGTATGAAACAATGGTTTCAACTTAGAGCTTTAGGATCTGATTTTGTGATTTTTACACTAAAGGGGGGGTATTTATAGGAAAAGTGGAACCGTTAGGATCGTTTTATCGAATATCGTGCCTTGATCTCGTGCGTACATGTGTCCAGTGGATAAGGTCAGTGAACTTGACCCTTGGCCCTTCATTTGGGTGAAAAGGCATTGCCCTTTGATAGAACGAAAGGCCAGATTCTGCATTAAATGCAAAATCTTTCTGTCAGACATCCCCACGCGGCCCGCCTCACATTTGGGCAAAACTCACGCGGGCCGCCTGGCCCTCTCTGATCTGCACCACTTGCAGAATTTACACATTTGGTCCCTGTTGCGTGTTTAAGCTATTTCCAGCCCTTCTAAGACCTGTAAAGCCATGTTTAAGGCCCTAAAATGATGCCTAATCATTGTGGACATGAAACATGCCCAAAAATATGTCGGATGTCGGTTCGTTTGGCCGTACGATCGCGATGTTCGCTTAATTACGACGGAATGCGCATAAGCGCGAAAGACGATCCAAATGACGCGACGAATGGATTTTTCTTATGCCAAACACTAAGGCATAATATAAGGATGCTTACATAAATTTTTGGATGTCCGGATGTATTCAGAACGTAAGTTATGCGCAAAAGTGCAAACTTGTGCACTTTTTGACACTTTTAGTCCCTGAATGACCCAAAAGTTTATTTTAGCATACCAAACCCCTCAAAGCCTATTTCTAAGCTATGTAAAGGATATTTATGGTATGTTTAACTTATGGACATGTTCCGGAATGTTCGTTACAGTTCAAATTGGCATACTTTCGCAGTTTGTCAAGTTTAGTCCCTGTGAGCGAATTAACTTGTTTTTGCTATACCAAAGCCTTCAAAACTTATTTCTAAGTTATGTAAAGGTTATTTAAGGTATGTTGAGTATATGTTGATGTTCCGGAGTATTTGTCGCATTAAACTGAGTACGTTTATGCACCAGTTTGCGTATAATGCTCCAGAAAGCGATGTAGAGTTTGAAATTGAACAAAAGTCAAAACATGAAAAATGTAAAACAAAATCAAACAATCATTGGGATAAAATAACATTGTTTTATTGATAATTGAACTGTTCATAATGATTACAAGCACAAATGTTACACGATGATTGGTTTGAACATGAACTATATACTTTGGTGGTTTGTTTAAGTGACTTAAGTAACGATATGTGTGTAGTATGCTACAAGCATGGTGGATACGCCGCCGGTACTTCCTATATATACGTGCTTGTATTGTATTACATGACATACCGTTATTTAAATCATTCGATTTTGGACTTATACATTTTTGCAAATAACATATTTTTCACAAGACTTCGTTTTTCAAAACAATTCATTTCATACAACTTATTTTTACTTGGTTATTCTTTTAACCATACATCATTCTTTTATACACATACATATTAACTGATTTTTTTATCACTTTTCAAACATTTTATAAGCAAAATGGATTCATGACAAGTTTTCATTAGACATTTTCTTAAACCTAAGTCATGAATTCTATTGTGACAACTCGAATTTCTAAGATTGATTTCATACGTATTACACGAGCATGTGTTTGACTAATTACTTAATTGCACATTTGATTGATATGAAAGTATATATATACATGTTTGATTGCTTGATTGTGCATAATTGTTTGATTGTGTATAATGGGTTCCATATTGTGAAACTTGTACTGTATGTTAGCTAGTTAGTGTGAATCATGGCCCAACCTACGAAGGATGTTCCACAAAACATGATGCATGAATCGAAGGATGTCGGAACATATCTTTCGATTCGAAAGGTCCTCCTTCGGATTGAAGGTCTCGAAACATATCCTTCGCGCTCGAAACATATCCTTCGATATGTTTCGGCCCAGTTACTCTAATGGGCTTGGCCCATTTCTGTGAAAGGTTTAAATACGTATTGCATGCATAATCGGCAGTTTTAGGAAAACCCTAGAACACTTTCACTTGTGACGGCAACCACAACTTACGGAGACCTTGCTGATCAATTCTTTGTCTTCTACCCCGGTTAGTATCCATATCGGTTTGGTGATTATGTGTTTGATTTATCATATATGTATGTGCTTAACCGGTCGAATCGTTGTATGATGATAACCCGATTTAATCGGTTGTGTGTGATTCATTATTTACCAATTGTCTCGCAATATGTGGTTGGTATAGACATCGGATATATTGTTAATATGTTAATCGTTTCTGTTTTCATGATGTTCAATGATGATGTCTTGTGGATTGGCTATGATAACCGGATATGTATGTTGATATAGCAATATGCTGTTTGTATGTTAACCGGATATGTATGATAATCGGATATATGTTAATCGAATTGGGCATATTGTAATCGGACACGTTTATGTAATCGGCATCTATGTGTAAGTTGGATAGTTTAAATAATCTTGTTATTCAGATTAGGGTTCTTGATAAACATGGGAATTATGCTTGTTTGATCTGGTTGATGTTAACTGATTTGTGATATTGGTGTTAATTGATAATCACAGCAAAACTTGGAAACTTGTAACGTAACTGATATCCATCGAAAGATATCAGTTACTCGAAACATGGTAGTAACCGAAAGATACCGAAAGATACTAGATGTTCGAAACATAGTGTTGACCGAAGGATAACAATGACCGAATGATAACATTAAGTTCGAAACATAACATTCTGTTCGAAAGATAGCTATGATACCTGTTAGTCGAAAGATCTCTAATGTGTCGAAAGATGACCATGAAATGAATGATAGCTGATGTTCTACTGTGAAATAATACGTGTTGTGTCGATATGCAAACTGACTGTTATGTGAACATTAAATTTGCATGCGTATCGTTGTGAACATGAACTGATTTGTTATACGTGCATACGATAGGACGTGAATGAATTACTTGTGAGTGCATAACCTAGCATACCGAGCAAACCAAGGTGAGTTCACACAGCCAAGGCATGGGTTCCCAGGGTGGGAATGGGTTGGATGATTACTTGTGCATACTTTGATACTGTAACGAACGATTAAACTGTTGATGCTTACGAACTACTCAACTGCCTTCGCACACACCCTGGTCGGTAAAGACTATGGTCGCGAACGAACTGATCAATTGCCTTCGCACACACCCTGGTCGGTAAAGACTACGGTCGCGAACTAACGAACATAATCTTCGCACACATGCCTGTGAGGCCGCGATGGAACTGATACGATACGAAACTTAATTGAACAAACGCACTATTACCCAAACTAAACTATAAACTGTGAACTCGCTCAACTAGTTTGTTGATTATCTGCTGCATGCCTTGCAGGACCTTAGGTACATATTGGAGCTTGCACAAGGAAGGAGCAGGTCGTTGTGGGAATTGGATAGCGAACGTTAATTGAACTCATAACTACATTTGAGAATTTTATTACTATGCTTCCGCTATTTAAACAATGTTTGGTTTTGAAACATCAGTCATATCTTTATGAATTGTATTAACTACTTTTGATTATTAAATACTATGTTTGATATGATTGATGGCTTGATCCTGGTCAGTCACGCTCCCAAGCGGTGGTACTCCGCAGGTGGATTTTGGGGGTGTGACAGAATGGTATCAGAGCCATTGGTTATAGAGAACTTGGTTTTAATATGGGAAAAACGTTTTTATTAAAACCAGACTATAACCAGAACAGTGCTCTCAACAATCCACAACGACGCTTCGCTCCACGTGCAAGACTCAACTCCCTAGGTAATAAGGTTTATGTTTATTGCCTACATGCTAGAATTTGCATAGAACTTTGCTCGTAGTATGCTTACATTACTTTGCTCACAACTTGTCATTGCATGAGAATACTTATGTGCTTACACTCTTCTGTCATCGCACTATTCGCGAACCTTTCTCACTTATGTTGCCTTTGATGTGAAGATCAATGGCCGCACGAATTACCATGACTCAAGCCCAGCTAGAGGCTCTCGTTGCTGCGGCAGTTGCAGCCGCCCAAGCAGGTAGTATACCCTGCAGTATAGACACTAGGATCTTTAGATCCTACATTAATTCTCGTACTTAACTTTGCCCTATTCGTACACAATAGGTCAACCCGCTCAGCAACAACCTGCGTGTACCTTCAAGACTTTCATGGACTGTCGTCCTAGCTCGTTCAGTGGCACGGAGGGAGCAGTTGGACTCCTCCACTGGTTTGAAAAGCTCGAGTCAGTTTTCGAGATGTGTGAATGCCCTGAGGCTCGCAGGGTGAAGTTCGCCACTGGCACACTTGAAGGGATTGCGCTCACTTGGTGGAACGCACAAGTGCAGATTTTAGGGTTGGCAGCTGCTAATGCCACACCCTGGAATGAATTCAAAGAACTGATCAAGAGGGAATACTGCACTAGAGAAGACATTCACAAGTTGGAGGATGAGTTGTATAACTTGAAAATGGTTGGTTCGGAAATCGAAGCTTACACCAAGAGATCGAATGAGTTGGCTGTGTTATGTCCAACTATGGTGGACCCTCCTTACAAGCGTATCGAGTTGTATCTCAAAGGTTTGGTGCCAGAAATACAGAGCCACGTTACCTCGGCTAACCTCAACAATATCCAGGAAATACAGCGTCTCGCTCACCGCATCACCGATCAGGCAGTGGATCAGAATAAACTGCCGAAGCGTGTCGGCGCTACTGCTACAGCTGTTACTTCAGTCACTCCCACTGCTGCTACTTCTGCCACACCCAGCGAGAATAAAAGAAAGTGGGACGGGGATTCCAGCAGGGGATCAGCGTCTGTTCAGTCCCAAACTCAGCAACGTCGCACCAACGATTACCAGAGTCCGAGTCAGCAGTCATCGGGCAGTCAGGGACATAGTGGTTATAAGGGAAATCATCCGTGGTGTAACAGGTGCAACAAACACCACAGTGGAAGATGTCGCAGGAGTCAATGTCAAAGATGCCACAAGATGGGCCATGAGGCCAAAGATTGTAGAAGCGCGCGACCAGCGAATCAGAACCAGCAACTTCCACCGCCAGCTCCACAGAATCAGCAGCAGCAGCCACAGCGTGGAAACCGGGGGTGTTTCCAGTGTGGGGCTGAAGGTCACTACAAACGCGATTGTCCCCAGTTGAACCAGAACCGCAACAACAACCATCAGGGCAACGGGAACCATAACAACAATAATGGGGGCAACAACAACAACAACAACAACAACAACAACGGCAATGAAGCTCGTGGTAGAGCATTTGTGTTGGGTCGAGGAGATGCAGTGAATGATCCTAACGTAGTTATGGGTAAGTTCCTTCTCGACGATATTTACGTTACTGTCTTATTTGATTCGGGTGCTGATACGAGTTATATGTCCATGAAAATGAGTAACTTATTAAAACGTACACCAACACCTCTAGACACTAAACACGTCGTAGAACTAGCCAATGGTAAAAGTGTAGAAGCCACACAGGTAGTCAAGGGTTGTAGTATTGTTCTAGCGGGTCAGACTTTCTCGATTGATCTCATACCCATAGTTTTGGGTAGTTTCGACGTCGTCATCGGTATGGATTGGCTATCCCAACATCATGCGGAGATCTTATGCAAAGAAAAGGTTATACGTATTCCTCGCTCCAGTCAGGAACCTCTCGAAGTTCAGGGCGACAAGAGTGGTGCTGTGGTTGGCATCATCTCTTACTTAAAGGCGCAGAAATGTTTACGAAAGGGGCATACTGCCATTCTGGCTCTCGTTACTGATGCATCAGCAAAGGAAAAGAAGCTGGAGGATATCCCAGTTGTACGTGACTTCCCTCAGGTGTTTCCTGAAGATTTACCAGGCTTACCGCCTCATCGTCAAGTCGAGTTTCAGATTGAGTTAGCTCCTGGAGCAGCACCAATAGCCCGCGCACCGTATCGTTTAGCTCCAACTGAACTGGAAGAACTGTCGAAACAGCTGCAAGAGCTCTTGGAAAAGGGCTTTATTCGTCCAAGCTCTTCGCCTTGGGGAGCTCCAGTGTTATTTGTGAAGAAGAAAGACGGTACGTTCAGGATGTGTATCGACTACCGTGAACTCAACAAGGTGACGGTGAAGAACCGTTATCCTCTTCCACGCATAGATGACTTATTCGACCAGTTGCAAGGGTCGTGTTACTATTCCAAGATCGATTTGAGGTCAGGGTATCATCAGCTGAGAGTCCGGGATGAGGACGTCTCCAAAACTGCTTTCAGAACCCGATATGGTCACTACGAGTTTCTGGTCATGCCATTCGGGCTTACAAACGCACCTGCAGTCTTCATGGATCTTATGAACAGGGTGTGCAAACCGTATCTCGACAAGTTCGTCATCGTTTTCATCGACGACATTTTGATTTACTCCAAGAGTAAGGAGGAGCACGAGCAGCATCTACGTATTATCTTGGAACTTCTTCGAAAAGAGCAACTGTACGCAAAGTTTTCAAAATGCGACTTCTGGCTTCGTGAAGTCCACTTCTTAGGCCATGTGGTAAACAAGGATGGGATTCATGTCGATCCATCCAAGGTTGATTCGATCAGAAACTGGCCAGCACCGCGTACACCGACAGAAATACGCCAATTTTTGGGTTTGGCAGGTTACTACAGGCGATTTATTAAAGACTTCTCCAAGATCGCGCAACCACTCACTATGCTTACACAGAAAGGTGTCGTTTACAGATGGGGTAATACACAGGAGACCGCTTTTCAGTACTTAAAGGATAGGCTTTGCAGCGCGCCTATTCTCTCACTGCCCGAGGGCACGGATGACTTCGTGGTTTATTGTGACGCATCGATACAAGGGCTTGGTTGTGTATTGATGCAACGGGATAAAGTGATTGCATACGCCTCTCGACAACTCAAGGTTCATGAACGGAACTACACGACGCACGATTTAGAGCTGGGAGCTGTTGTTTTCGCGCTTAAGATATGGCGACACTACCTGTACGGTACCAGGTGCACGATTTACACCGATCACAGGAGTCTCGAGCATATTCTTAAGCAAAAGGATTTGAACATGCGTCAACGAAGATGGGTTGAACTACTGAACGACTACGAATGCGCCATCAAGTATCATCCAGGCAAGGCCAATGTTGTGGCTGATGCCCTCAGTCGGAAAGACACTCTACCTAAGCGCGTGCGAGCGCTACAGCTTACCATTCAGTCCAGTCTTCCTGCACAGATACGAGCAGCTCAGTTAGAAGCACTGAAACCCGAAAACGTCAAAGCTGAAGCCTTACGCGGCTCAAGGCAACGCATGGAACAAAAGGAAGACGGCGCCTACTATGTAACGGGGCGAATTTGGGTCCCACTTTATGGCGGTTTACGCGAACTTGTAATGGATGAAGCTCACAAGTCTCGCTATTCGGTACATCCAGGGTCGGATAAAATGTACCACGACATCAGCACTACTTATTGGTGGCCTAGTATGAAGGCTCACATCGCTACGTACGTTGGAAAATGCTTAACCTGTGCGAGAGTCAAGGTTGAATATCAGAAACCAGCTGGTCTACTTCAGCAGCCCAAGATACCGCAGTGGAAATGGGAAGAAATTTCCATGGATTTCGTTACGGGCTTACCTAGATCCCAGCGTGGGAATGACACTATTTGGGTAATCGTTGATCGACTCACAAAGTCTGCTCACTTCTTGGCTATCAAAGAAACGGATAAGTTTTCTACCCTAGCAGACGTTTACCTTAAAGAAGTTGTTTCGAGGCACGGAGTGCCCACCTCTATTATTTCGGATCGCGATGCACGATTCACGTCAGAACTTTGGCAAGCGATGCACAAATCTTTCGGCTCACGATTAGACATGAGCACAGCATATCATCCTCAGACGGATGGGCAGTCTGAGCGAACTATCCAAACCCTTGAAGACATGCTTCGGGCATGTGTCATTGATTTCGGCAACGGCTGGGAAAAGCATCTCCCTTTGGTGGAGTTCTCGTACAATAACAGTTACCATACCAGCATTCAAGCCGCTCCATTTGAGGCATTGTACGGACGTAAATGCCGGTCACCTCTCTGTTGGGCAGAGGTGGGGGATAGTCAAATTACGGGTCCAGAGATTGTAGTGGACGCCACAGAAAAGATTGCACAGATACGACAACGCATGGCGGCAGCACGCGACCGTCAGAAAGCCTACGCGGATAAGCGTAGAAAACCATTGGAGTTTGAGGTCGGGGACCGGGTTTTATTGAAAGTTTCACCCTGGAAGGGTGTGGTACGTTTTGGCAAACGGGGCAAACTAAATCCGCGGTACGTCGGACCAGTCGAAATTTCAGAAAAGATTGGCAAGGTAGCCTACAAGTTGAACCTACCAGCTGAACTCGGTGCAGTTCACAATGTATTCCACGTGTCGAATCTGAAGAAATGCCTATCAGATGAAAACCTCATCATTCCTTTTAAGGAACTCACTATCGACGAGCGGTTGCAGTTCGTCGAGGAACCAGTTGAAATCACGGACCGGGATGTTAAGGTCCTCAAACACAAGAGAATCCCTCTTGTTCGAGTTCGTTGGAACTCCCAGCGTGGCCCGGAGTATACATGGGAACGCGAAGACCAGATGAAAGAAAAGTACCCCCAGCTATTCGAAACCAATGCATCCACTTCTGAGGCTGAAGCTACTACTACTGAATTTCGGGACGAAATTCCAAATCAACGGGGGGATGATGTGACACCCCAGGAAAACCGGTGAACTATGTAACTTGCCTAGCTACCTCAGTAAGTGCGTACCAAATTTCGGGACGAAATTTCTTTCAAGTTGGGGATAATGTGACAACTCGAATTTCTAAGATTGATTTCATACGTATTACACGAGCATGTGTTTGACTAATTACTTAATTGCACATTTGATTGATATGAAAGTATATATATACATGTTTGATTGCTTGATTGTGCATAATTGTTTGATTGTGTATAATGGGTTCCATATTGTGAAACTTGTACTGTATGTTAGCTAGTTAGTGTGAATCATGGCCCAACCTACGAAGGATGTTCCACAAAACATGATGCATGAATCGAAGGATGTCGGAACATATCTTTCGATTCGAAAGGTCCTCCTTCGGATTGAAGGTCTCGAAACATATCCTTCGCGCTCGAAACATATCCTTCGATATGTTTCGGCCTAGTTACTCTAATGGGCTTGGCCCATTTCTGTGAAAGGTTTAAATACGTATTGCATGCATAATCGGCAGTTTTAGGAAAACCCTAGAACACTTTCACTTGTGACGGCAACCACAACTTACGGAGACCTTGCTGATCAATTCTTTGTCTTCTACCCCGGTTAGTATCCATATCGGTTTGGTGATTATGTGTTTGATTTATCATATATGTATGTGCTTAACCGGTCGAATCGTTGTATGATGATAACCCGATTTAATCGGTTGTGTGTGATTCATTATTTACCAATTGTCTCGCAATATGTGGTTGGTATAGACATCGGATATATTGTTAATATGTTAATCGTTTCTGTTTTCATGATGTTCAATGATGATGTCTTGTGGATTGGCTATGATAACCGGATATGTATGTTGATATAGCAATATGCTGTTTGTATGTTAACCGGATATGTATGATAATCGGATATATGTTAATCGAATTGGGCATATTGTAATCGGACACGTTTATGTAATCGGCATCTATGTGTAAGTTGGATAGTTTAAATAATCTTGTTATTCAGATTAGGGTTCTTGATAAACATGGGAATTATGCTTGTTTGATCTGGTTGATGTTAACTGATTTGTGATATTGGTGTTAATTGATAATCACAGCAAAACTTGGAAACTTGTAACGTAACTGATATCCATCGAAAGATATCAGTTACTCGAAACATGGTAGCAACCGAAAGATACCGAAAGATACTAGATGTTCGAAACATAGTGTTGACCGAAGGATAACAATGACCGAATGATAACATTAAGTTCGAAACATAACATTCTGTTCGAAAGATAGCTATGATACCTGTTAGTCGAAAGATCTCTAATGTGTCGAAAGATGACCATGAAATGAATGATAGCTGATGTTCTACTGTGAAATAATACGTGTTGTGTCGATATGCAAACTGACTGTTATGTGAACATTAAATTTGCATGCGTATCGTTGTGAACATGAACTGATTTGTTATACGTGCATACGATAGGACGTGAATGAATTACTTGTGAGTGCATAACCTAGCATACCGAGCAAACCAAGGTGAGTTCACACAGCCAAGGCATGGGTTCCCAGGGTGGGAATGGGTTGGATGATTACTTGTGCATACTTTGATACTGTAACGAACGATTAAACTGTTGATGCTTACGAACTACTCAACTGCCTTCGCACACACCCTGGTCGGTAAAGACTATGGTCGCGAACGAACTGATCAATTGCCTTCGCACACACCCTGGTCGGTAAAGACTACGGTCGCGAACTAACGAACATAATCTTCGCACACATGCCTGTGAGGCCGCGATGGAACTGATACGATACGAAACTTAATTGAACAAACGCACTATTACCCAAACTAAACTATAAACTGTGAACTCGCTCAACTAGTTTGTTGATTATCTGCTGCATGCCTTGCAGGACCTTAGGTACATATTGGAGCTTGCACAAGGAAGGAGCAGGTCGTTGTGGGAATTGGATAGCGAACGTTAATTGAACTCATAACTACATTTGAGAATTTTATTACTATGCTTCCGCTATTTAAACAATGTTTGGTTTTGAAACATCAGTCATATCTTTATGAATTGTATTAACTACTTTTGATTATTAAATACTATGTTTGATATGATTGATGGCTTGATCCTGGTCAGTCACGCTCCCAAGCGGTGGTACTCCGCAGGTGGATTTTGGGGGTGTGACATCTATTTTCACAAAACCTATGTATCTCACAGGCATTTTTATGCTGACGTACCTATTTTCACATGTGTTTCAGGAGCTAATGCATAGGATGATGATCGTGACACGCTAGGGTGGACTCGGGCCTTAGTGACATAAAACAGAGCTAGACTTAGTTTAATGACGTTATGTATTCCTTATTTCAGTAGTTTTAAGACAATGTAGCATGTTGGTTCTTGTTTTGTACAAAGTATTCCACCCTTGGGTGATGAATAAAATATTATTTTAATTACCTTAGTTGTCGAACAATAATTCTGTTACAACTCTCCCTGACTTTTCCGCCACGATTTGATGTTTTACGTGGTCGGGGTGTGGCAATCAGCGTACGCGTTTCTACATTCACGCTTGAAGTGACCCTTCTGCTTACACTTAAAGTACGTCACCTTATATTTGTCGAACCCCAACTTTGTAGACGGACCACCAATCGTCTTTCATCCGGTAATTTCCATGAAACGCTGAGCACGTCGAACAGCACTTGCCATTGCCCAACGAATGTCAATAAGCTCCATTTCTTCGGGGTCTATCTGATCGTAATCTTCTTTCGTCAGATTTGTGTTCCCGATCTTACCAGCTACCAACCCTTCATAAGACTCTAGCACAGATGCCGTAAAGACCATCTGTTGCTTAGCCGACTCCTCATCAAAATTCTGTGCGTTCTTCAAATCTATCGCGATATTGCAAGAAAACTTTGCATCAGAACGATTTGCAGAAGACGTAGATCCACTATGATAACCACTATGACTTCCGCTGCTTGGACTGCTTTGACTTCCTTTTCTTGCTGAAGATACATTCTCAGCTGAAAATGCAGTCTTTGGAGAAGTTGCTTTTGGCATCATGCTCTTTGGATAATAAAGATCCAAATTCTGCTGAGAAGAAGAGTGATTGACTTTGTAAGTTTTCTTCAGTTCCAGCTCGTGACTTTCAAGTCTCTCAATCACCAAATCTGGAGTCAAATCTTTAGGAGCAATAGTGTTCTTCAACATAAGCGCATAATATCTCCAATCAACCCCATCTGGTAATGAATCGAACAGTTTGTCAACTAGTTCTTCATCAGAAAACTTGATTTCATGTCTTGCTAACTCTAGTTTCAGATGACCGAACCTCTCTCTCATTTTACACACCGATTCATTCTTTAGACAACCAAAAAGATCAAATTCTTTTCTAAGAAGTTTTCGTTTGTTCTTTATAATCTCTTTGCTTCCAAGACACTTCTTTCCGAGTTTATCCCACAAATCTTTAGCATTTGAGTAATCTATCAGCGAAATGATGTCTTCCCGCACCGATTGAAACAATAATGCCACACACTTTTGCTCGGCCACAAAACTCTCAATCTCTTCAGCCGATCTCAATGCTTCACCATTCTTCTTTCCCTCGGCATAACCATTCTTCATACTCCTCCAGCTGGGAAAAGCGAATGCCATCAACCAGTCTTCGAACTTTGTTGCCCACCTGCTGTAATCTTCTATAGCCATCAGCTTAGGAGGTTTGTTAAATGTACCAAATGCTTTTTCGGACTCCCAAGCTTCCTTCTTTCTTTCTTTTGGCGGATCCTCGTTCGTATTGCTTGAAGACGTATCGTTGTTTCCAGAACTTCCCGTGAAAGCATACATGTCGCTGAAGGGATTCATGAAAATATCATCCATTTTGATTGTACCTGCAAAATCAACCAATACATAGAAAATTTTCCAAAACTTTTGAAAACAGAACCACAAAAGCAGATCTATGTAGTTCAAATAAGCGAGCCAATGAGCTGTTCGAGCGAACCAGACAATGTTCGTTCGAGCGGACCAATAATGTTTGTAAAAGCGGACCGTTTGTGTTGGATCGTATAAGCGAATCTGCTCTTGAACAGATAAGCGGACCAAGTAATCACGTTCGAGCGGATCACAAAGTGTATGTTCGAGCGGAACTGATTATGTCCGTTCGAGCAGATCGACCAGTAAAATTGTCTGAATGAGCGAACCAAACAGGTAATTCGAGCGAACCTGTTAAGTATTACGAGCGAACCTAACAATTTTGTCCAGAAAAGCGAACCGTTTGTTCGAAAAAACGAACCACTGTGTTTATCCGGTTTTAACAATTTTTAGTCCGAATTTCAATCTAAAACTTTCTAGGGTTTGTTATTAGTATGTTTTACAAAATATATTCAATTTTCAGACAATTTCAACCATAGGAACCACTGAAAAACCGAAAAAGTATGAGAGAAAGTGAGTACAAAAGAGAAATTTCTACAGATATAAGCTGTAGTAGTATGAACTCCTCGTCCTGAGCTCTGATACCACTTGTTGGACCGTTGTTTAACATAAAACGTCAGTCAAGGTAGCTCCTCATCACATATAAAGGCGGAATCAGTACATATGATGTTACAACAGCTTGTCCTTTCAATTCCACTGCTTTTATTGCTTTCAAATGTAATTTTGACAGAGTTCTGGCTCCTGAGCACACATACACGTCTATAGATCCGCTGATAAGACAATGCTATATATAGACTATGTGGTTCGCTCCAAGGACTTATAAGCGAACCAGACTTAATGTACATAAAAGCGGACCTCTATACTAATGACCTTAAAAGCGGACCTAAATCATAACTTTCTAAATTTGACAGTTTAAACCCCTGTTGACCAATCTTGACTTAGAACTTCATGTAGACGTAGTCAACAGACATCCTTTGCATCAACAGAGGTCAAAATTGAAATTAAAACAAACCCTATGTGTCGGATTTCTCATGTTAACATATTAGTGGGTTCATGTGGTTCCGCTCATCTGTACATCCTGTAATCTTGCTTATTAAGACAATAGTGATTCCGCTTTTGTGTACACTTAGTGATTCCGCTTTTGTGTACATGAGATGCTTTCGCCCAAAGTGCTAAGTGATTTCGCCCTTAGTGTCAATGTGTTTTCGTTCTTATGTTAATTCTGATTTCGCTCATTATGCACTTAGGGTTTTCAATTGAAAATTTTGTAATCACTTGTAAATTTTTGAAATTTTTCTAAGTAATTCTGATTCAGTGTATGTGATGATGATGTGCAGGGTTCCATTGTCGTTTTTGATCCTCTTCACAATAGTTGTTGTGATTTGGATATTCAGAAAAATCCAGAGTTGGTAAAGTTCAGTGGTATATTGGAGTTCATGGGTCGTATTCCCATACAGAAAGCGCTTACTGATCAACGACCACTGTACAAATCTCACATAGAACGCTTCTGGAAAAATGCAAGTTACAATGATCAGAAAAAAGTAATTTCATCAATTGTTGAAGTGCATGGCAAGATGGAGAAAATTCTAGTCACTGAAGCGCTTATCCGTGAAGTTGTTAACTTTCCAGATGAGGCAGAGTCGCCAACGAGATTTCCAGAAAGAATGGTGAAAGGCTGTATGCTAAGAATGGGTTATCAAGGAGCTTTGAATGCTGGGAACTATTTAAAGTCGAAGTTTCAGAATCCATACAAGTTCCTGATTCACTGTGTATTGATGTCTTTGAGCCATACGAAAGGAGGTTATGATGCGATGCGAGACTATCAAATGAAAGTGGTTACGACGTTAGTGTTGAACAAAAAGTACAATTTCTCACACATTGTATTTCATTATATGGCTGAGAATATCAAGACAGATAGCAAGAGTTAGATGTATCCGAGGTTCGTGCAGATGTTGATTGATCACGCTTATCCTGAGATTGACAGAAACATAAAGAATGACTTGTTGAAACAATCACACATGAGCAATGATACGCTTAAACAGCTTGTGAGATACCACCCGAATCACCCAGAACCGACAGTTGGTGCTGAATTCTTTGGTTTCATAAAAGATGCAAACTATGTTGACCCAGATCCAGTTGATCATCAGAACTGGAGAAATGAAGCTGAAATGAAAGAGGCAGTGTATGCTGAAGAGCTGAAGATTCTTAAAGATTTCAAAAACACCAAGAATGAGTGGTATGTGAAAGAAACAGGGAGAAGACGTAGAAAGGCCACTCCTATTGTTCAAAAGGTTGAGAGATCTTCTTCACAACCAAAGAAGAAGCAAAAGAAAGCTGCTAAAACGTCTTTGATCGATGAGCCTGAAGAAGATGAAACCGTGGTAGCTGCGGAGGAAGATCCATTTAACGTTGATGAACATATGTTGTTTGATACTGATGTCTTAGAGACAGGGCCAACAGTGGTTGCTGAAGTTGATCAAGTTGTGAATGTTGAAGCTCAGAAAGGGAAAGATAAAGTTGTTGATGACATTGAGGAAGATGATGTGGATAAAGACACTACAAGCTCCTCAAGTTCTTCAGAAGAGGAAGTTGATGAAACCGAACGTTTACGAAAAGTTTAGGAAGCAATAGAACAAGAGAAGTTATTGAGAAAGAGAAAGAGATAGGAAAAGGACAATGATGATCCTTCTCCAGAACATGTCTCCGAATCACAATCTCCTCCAGGTGGTAGAAAGAAAGCTGGAGCTCGTAAGAAAGTCATATCTCCAAAGATCAGAAAGGTTACGCCAAAGATATCAAAGCCAAAGATTGTGCTAAAGAAGAAACAAACCAAGGAAACCAGGAAACCACCAACACCTTTACATGAACAAACACCACCACAATCACCAATCCAATCACCACCCCGACAACCTACACCACCACAACATTCTTCCCCACCAAAACAACCAACACCACCAAGACATCTGTCACCACTACATCTTTCACCACCACCACAACAAACACTATTCACCTCACAAGAAATCTTTCAAACACCTCCACTCACCCAAGGTCAACTAACACCTGGTTCTGCGGGGTTTCGAAATTTTCCAAATATTCCTTCGAATTTGAATGTGAGCCTTGATGATGTAGGAGATTTTGATTTCGCAAACACCTCACAAGTAAAGAATGTTGAAAAGAAGGTTGATGAAGTGATTGCTGAGAACAAGAAGCTAGCCACTGAAAACAAGAAAGTTATATGTCGTGAAAGAATTCTAGAAATGCGTGTGAAGAGGTTGGAGAATGATAACAAAGAGTTGGTGAAAAAGATTGATTCTGATCAGTCAGAGATAGACATCTTGAAGGTGAGAGTTGCTGAGCTTGAGGAAGAAAAAGCTCGTCGAGATGAGCAAAATGAATACTTTAAGTTGAAGAACAAAGAGCTTGAAGCAGCTAAAGCGTTCAGAGACCACGAGTTCTACATGTTGAATATAGTAGTTGAAAGCATGCTCGGAATGTCTGTAGAGCAAAAGTTTGAAGAGCTGCAAGTTGAAGAGCTCAGAGCAGAACGTCAAGCTAAAATTGATGAGCAGGTGAAAGACAAGGGCATAGGCATTGGAAGTAGTTCTGCAGTGACTGAGAGATCGATTGTTCCTTCAATGGTTGTTGAAAATCCCGAGCCTATCTCTGCTGTTTCTGGTCTTTTTGAGGATTATACTCCTCTGGATGAGTTGATTGGAGATAGTGATGAAGAAGATGAAGATGAGGAGGATGACGAGGAAGATGAAAAAGATGAGAAAGTATATTCTGCGAGCAGTCATGGTTCTGACAACGATGACGATGATGCTCAGGGTGGTACATGGTTGAAAGTTACTGAGGCTTCCACTGAGAAGAATGTTGATGATTTGATGAACGATTCTGTGAACGAAGAATAAGGGGGAGAGTGACAGACAGGGGGAGTCAGGTGATGCACAGAATGTTCAACAAGCTCAGAAGTTGATTCTGAGATTGGATACTTATCATGAAGAAGGAGAGCATTTCCATACTTACACGTTGGAAGCAATTAAAGAAATGACTCGCTTAGTGAATCCTGACTTTAAATTCGATTTTGAAGAAGAAATGAAAGCCAAGTTTGAAGAAGAGTTGAATGCCTTTGACATAAATCAGCAGCCTGAGTATGAATATCGATATGTTGAAGAGGCTGACTTGTATGATAGAGTTGAAGTGGAAGACTGGACAGATGATGAAAGCGTTAATGAAGATACTTCACAGTTGCCAACGTTGATGGAATTCCTTACTGAGGAGAATCGTGATGAGCTGCGAAGAAAAGTTGCTGAAATTTTGAAAGATAAAAACTTTGATGGCACTCAAAAAGATATAGAAAAGGAAGAACGAAAGAAATGGTTCAAAGAAAGTCACGAGAGGAAGTTCAAACGACCTTTGAAGTATTATCAACGTGATCGAAGCGTATCTCTCGGTGACATTATTAGCTGGGGTTTTCTGCCTCAAGTTAATGTGTATGCTATTAGGAGGGAATGCGGAGTTCAGTATTTTGAAAAGTTACATGATATTATGTCACTTCCATGGTGGGATGTGGATGAGTTGTCAAAGGTTAGAACTTTGGGATATACTGTCAGGAAGAATGACATTGCTATGTGGGGATTGATAAAGTTCGAGGCTTTGAGAGACTTCAAACACTGGAAGCCACACTATCCGAAGAGAGTTACAATAAGAGATCCAGTGACAGGTATTGAAGAGACGATACTGAATGTGAAAAAGCCTAAAACGATGAAGACTATACTAGTGCCACCAATGGAGCAAGAGTTTTACAAAGGCTTCATGGGCTGGGTTTATAGTTGTATTACTACTAAAGCAGTGATTACTTACAGAGCAGGTGGAGAATTGAGAGAGATTCATGTATATGATCCTATGTGGCTTGTGAATTGTTCTGCAAAGGATATCGAATGTCTTTTCATAAACAAGATCATTATCAGCCAGAGGACAGAGAGCAGGACATGCAATTTCAGCGAGTTGCAACCCTTTGCTTTCAGAAAAGTATCAACTCTGAAAGTAAATGGAAGTCTTCATGGTGGTCGCTCGAGGAGAAAGTCAAAAGGAAAGCTGCTCGTGAATGTCAAAAGCTTGATGAGAACAGAGGCAAATGGATGCATATTTAAGCTGAAGAGGATAAGAAGAGAAAGAAAGAGAACGACATGATAAGGAACACTCTTAGGAGAAAGCCTAAGCAGCATGAAGAAAAGTTCAAGTCGTTGTGAAGACCCAAAGACCTAGACTGAAGTCTGCGGCTATATCCAAGGGGGAGTTTGTTGTGCACAAATGTCTAAAGCCTGCGTCTTAGTCTTAGTTGATCAATGTATAGGGTCTAGATGTGTTAATTATGTAATGTATAGGGTGTTGAAGTGTAAATGTTTGGTTTTCATGTCATGATTTCGCTTTTATGAACATGTGTCATATTAGCGAAATCCCAACTAGCTGATTTCGCTCATATGGACATGTCATATAAGCGAAACCCCCACCCCTATAAATAGTTGTGTTGTTTTCTCATTTTGCACGTTCATGTCTCCCGTGTAGCTGAACTGCTGCTCGTGTATTTTGTGAAGAGTTAATGAGAAAACTGTTTTAAAGTGAATCATTTCTGCTTTGATTCATGCCGATTTTGTATTTCCGCTGCATTTTCGGTAGTTGCTAGCTCTGATTGATTCAAACGACTGTCAAATATGGTCCTACAAAATCTGTTCCCACTTCCACTGGGGTATTTCAGGTTGTTGCAAGAGGCCTGAAGGCTTTTGGTATTCGACCTTTACCTTGGCGCAAGTTAAACATTTGCTAACATATATCGCAACATCGCCTTTCATCCTTGGCCACCAATAGAAATCCTTAAGATCTTGGTACATTTTATCCGCTCCTGGGTGAATCGAGTATCGAGATTTGTGAGCTTCATCAAAGATAACCTTCCTCAAACCACCAAACAAAGGAACCCAAATTCGTTTCATGAAGCATAAAGTTCCTTCCCCATTCGGCACCAACTGCTTCTCCATCCCATGGAGATAATCATCCTCAATATTCCTTTCTTTAAGAGCTTCTCTCTGCGCGACACGAATGCGCAATGAGAGGTCCGTTTGTATGATCATTTCCAAAGCCCTAACCCTTATGGGCTTGATCCTTTCCTTTCGACTCATGGCGTCGGCGACCACAATCTCCTTCCCTAGGTGATACTTGATTTCACAATCATAGTCGTTCAATAGTTCAACCCAGCATCTTTGCCTCATGTTAAGCTCCTTTTGGTTAAATATGTGCTATAGGCTCTGGTGATCAGTATAGATTCTACATCGCGTGAAATATAAGTAATGTCGCCAGATCTTTAACGTAAATACCACCGCGCCTAACTCCAAGTCATGCGTGGTATAATTTTTCTCGTGGACCTTTAACTGGCGAGAGGCATTTGCTATAACCTTTTGCCGCTGCATCAACACACAGCCTAAACCTTGGCGTGAAGCATCGCAATATACAACGAAGTCGTCCGTGCCTTCTGGTAGTGATAAGATTGGTGCGTCACAAAGCTTGTTTTTCAACAGCTGAAATGCTTCTTCCTGTTTGTCTCCCCAATCAAACTTCTTGTCTTTCTGAGTAAGGGAGGTCAAAGGTTGAGCGATTTTCGAGAAACCCTCAATGAACCTTCGATAATAACCAGCCAAACCTAAGAACTGTCGAATCTCGGTTGGCGTCTTTGGAGTCTCCCAGTTCTTTATCGCTTCGATCTTTGTGGGATCCACATGAATTCCATCTCCATTAACCACATGACCCAGAAACTGAACTTCGCGTAACCAGAACTCGCACTTCGAGAACTTTGCGTACAACTTCTCCTTTTTAAGTAGCTCTAAAATAGCTCTTAAATGTTGTTCGTCCTCATCCTTCGTCTTCGAGTAGATCAAGATGTCATCAATAAACACAATCACGAACTTGTCGAGGTACGGCTTACAATCTCTGTTCATCAAATCCATGAATACAGCTGGAGAGTTTATCAGACCAAACGGCATAACCAGGAACTCGTTATGTCCATAAAGAGTCCTTAAAGCTGTCTTGGGAATACTTTCCTCTTGTATTCTCAACTTGTGATAACCTGATCGAAGATCGATCTTTGAGAAGAAACTTGAACCTTGCAACTAATCGAATAGGTCATCAATTCTTGGTAGAGGGTATCTATTCTTAATTATCAGCTTGTCCAGCTCCCGCTAGTCGATACACATGCGAAAACTACCATCTTTCTTCTTAACAAACAAAAGTGGAGCTCCCTAAGGCGAGAAGCTTGGTCGGATAAATCCTTTGTCTAACAGCTCATGAAGTTGTGTTGGCAACTCCTGCATCTCCGAAGGCGCATGTCGATAGGGTGCCTTAGCCACAGGCGCGACATCTGGAACTAAGTCAATGTGAAACTCGACTTGTTTTTGAGGTGGCAATCCTGGCAAGTCTTGTTGAAAGACTTCAGGATATTCCTTTACGACTGGAATGTCTTCGATCTTTAGTTCAGTGGCTCCCTTATCAACGATATGTGCCAAGAAGGCAACACATCCCTTCTTCAAACACTTCAGAGCTTTTAGGCAGCTAATGATCCTCAGAGGCATATCCCGCTTCTCTCCGTGTACTACAATCGTTTCTTCATCCGCCATTGGGATGTGAATGGTCTTCTTGTGACAAACAATCTCGGCTTTGTTGCTTGACAACCAATCCATCCCTACTACCACGTCAAAGCTTCTCAACTCGACCGGTAGTAGATCAAGCGTAAATTCATGTCCTCCCAGTTCTATCACGCATCCTCTGATGACTTCATTCGTTTCAACTAGTTTCCCATTAGCCAGTTCGATTGAGTACGGAATGTCTAACTTACTAGCAGTTAACCCAAGCATATTCTTAAATTATAATGATACAAAGCTATAGTCGGCACCAGTGTCAAATAGAACAAATGCAAACTGTTGATTTATAGGGAACGTACCAGTGACAACATTCAGGTCCTGGCATGCTTCCCTTGCTCCAATGTTAAAGACTCTGCCTTGCACTTGATTCAGTTTTAGGCATTCCCTTATAAAGTACCCCAGGTCCCCATAGTTGAAACATCCTGGTCCTTGACCATTCCCATGTCCATTTCTGCCTCGATTTCCGTTTGCTCCCCGGTTACCAGCTTGATTCCCAACATTTCCACGGTTTCCATTCCCGCCTTTTCCTCCCTGTTGGCGGTTCCCATTCCCATTTCCATGACCTCGCTGATTTCCACGACCAACACCGGTACCAACCCAGCATGTTTCCTTTGAATGGCCAGTCTTCCCGTAAGACTCGCATTTCATGAGTCTGCACGGGCCGGGATGATGGTACTGGCATGTATCACACTTGGGCAGAGTGCCCATGTAACCCTTCCCTCTGTTTTCGACACCGGTTTTGGCACTGGCTGGTGTGCTTGTCTCACCTTTCTTGCTCAAACCGCTGGTACCTTGCTTGAAGTTGGAGTATTTCCGTTTGTTTTCACCAGATGACTCCACATGAGTCTCCTTCTTCTTCGGTTCAGAATTTGAAAACTTGTTCAACCGAATGGCTTCTTCTGTAAGTGCCACGCTGAGGTCAATGGCTTCAGTAATCGTTGAAGGCTTGGACGTGGTTACCATGCTCATGATCTGGGGTGCCAATCCCCAGATGAAACGCTCAATGCGTTTAAATTCGGGCGTGACCATGTACGGCACCACATGGGACAAATCATGAAACCTTTGAACATATTCGGCGATTTTAGGACCCTCCATTTTTAGGTGCCAGAACTCACTTTCTAACTTCTGTATTTCAGCCCGCGAACAGTATTTCTTCCTCATGAGCTCTTTCAGCTCAGCCCATGTTAGTGCATACGCCGCCGCCTCTCCCAATGTTTGAACTTGCAGATTCCACCATGATAGGGCACCATCAAGAAAAAGCCCTGAGATGTATGTAACTTGTTGCTCGGGGGCACACTTGCTATTCCTTAGAATAGAATCTGTCTTTTCTGCCCACCTGACGAACGCAACAGCACCTCTAGTGCCGTCGAAATTTATGGGCTTACAGTCAAGAAATTGTTTGTAGGTGCACCCTGCACAAACGATAGTATTTACAGATGGTATTAGCGGATGTGCTAGAAATATCCAAATGTATCGTAATGTGTCTCAACTTGGACATTACCATTGGGTGGATTGTTGTTGTTGTTTGAGGTATTCCTGCTTGTTTCCGCGTGGGAGGCCGCATACTGAGCTATTGCTACGGCAATTCGCTGGGTCTCGTCGTGGAGGCATCTTCTAAAAGATGATCATATTGGTCAGGTCATAGTAAGTAAATAATATGCGTACGTAATAACATTCATCAACCATATTACACATAACATCCTATGTTATAATATAAAACAAATAATTCAACAAAGCATGCAGTGAGAACGTTGCCATTGAGCTTTCATTAATCATGACCACAATATAGTTTTACATGTTTTATATAACATCATACATCAAAAATAAGATCATAGGGTTACATCACCCCCAAAATGCAAGTCAGTCTACACAAATCCTATACAAAAGAGTGGCCTTCCAAAAGTCTTCACATGCTGGCCCAATTCCGACTTTCTCACCAAAACAACTTACCTGCATCAAACCAAAAATATAGCTACGCTGATGGCGGAGGAGGAGGAGGGAAGAAAATCAAACGGCGCAAGCGCACCCGGTCCTCCTCAAGTGCATGAATGACGCGCAGCAAGTAGGCAATCTGCTGCTCGGAGGTAAGGAAACGAATAAACGAATAAGGGGGTAGCGGGAGGGGAGCGTGTGGTGCGGTAAAAGGAGTCTAACAGTGACACGAGGGAGGACGTGGAGTCCTCTCTAGCTCCCCGAATCGACGACTCAGAGCATCCTGCTGCAACTTGAGGGATGTAAGTATGTCCTCTGTGGTATATCCGCATGAAACGGGTGATAAGGGTCTGACAGGGGCATAACATTGGGCGATGACCACAAAAATGGCTCGCCCGACGATACATCGGGAGATGTAGTGAGTGCAGCCGGGGTAAAAGAAGGCATAAATGGAAAAGCAGTTGTCGTGGGTGGCATGTGATCAAGTGGCCAAGTAGAGGGTCCTTCCCCTGGATGGGGAGGGGGTATGTCCTGGAGGAAGGTGATAGGTAAGTCTGTGCGGTGGACATCAGATGCGTGTGGGTGAAACTGGGGAGCATCAAGGGGTGCAAAAGCATGTGCAGTAGGTGGGGTGACTGGTAGAACAAACTGGGGATAATCATCATCATCCTCGATCCACCCATTACGGGTGTCAGTGTATTGAGGGTCGACATGTGTGGCAAATGGTGCATGGTCGACAACAGGTGGTGCAAGAGCGGGTGCATCAGCAATAGGAACATCAGAAACCGGTGGTACGATGACTGGTGCATCCACGACGTATGGTGCCATGACTGGAGGATCAATGTGGTAAGGCTATAGCAGAGGATCAGACAATAGTGGAACGACTGGAACATTGATAGGGTCATGAGCAATGACAGTGTCACACCCCCAAAATCCCACCTGCGGAGTACTACCGCATGGAGGCGTGACTGACCAGGATCCAGCCACCAATCATACTGAACAAGCATATAATGATTATAAAAGTTTAACTAATACGATTGGTGTTTCAAAACAATAAAGTTTAAGTTGCAAGCGGAAGCATAAGTTTAAAGTTATAACATAAGTTCCAAAAGTTTCAAGTTTAACATAGTCTTGTAGCAATTCCTGTCCCACAACGATCCTCCTCCATGCAAGCTCCCACTGAGTACCTATGGTCCTGCAAAGCATGTAGTAACGAGTCAACAACTAGTTGAGTGAGTTCACGGGTGGGCGTTCGTTTTAGTTATTTCGAAAACAGTTTACTTTATCTGGCATCCTGCCGTGGGGGTTACCCCATATTTTAAAAACGTGACATGTTCGTTCCCAGTTACTCCGGCACTCCGGCCGTGGGGGCTACCCCATGTAGTTATCAGGCATTTCGGCCGTGGGGGCTACCCCATGTACATCATCTGGCTCTCCAGCCGTGGGGGCTACCCCATGTGTATACTAGACTCGTTACCGTATCGATTGCTGACTGTAGTCATGTTTATGTGCCCTGAAAACATCAATGTCTATCATCATTGACGTGCCCCAGATCCATTAGTTCACGCCCGTCCTCTGCGGCACGGTGTGAGGCTTGTCAGACCTAAATAGTGCTATCTAACTAATGACCCGCTCGCCATTGGCCCGGCGATTAGTCGATACAAAAAGGAGGGACTTCGTGATAGAGTTTTAGTCTAGTACGTTTATCCGTCCATCCGGACGAGGAATCACATTCCTGAACCACTGACGTCCTACCCAAGGTAGACGAGGAATCCACGTTCCTTAACCCCGTTCCCAACCCAGGGAATCCCATGCTTTGTAAAGGGTGTGAACTCACCTCGGTTTGCTCGGCAGTTAATCACAGAAAGTCAATCAAGTCGTAAGTAGTCAGTTACGTCCTAATCACGGATATCACGTATAATCAGATTCGAACCAAGTAGTGCACAAATGTTCAACACGTTTGGCAAGCACGTTTAGCAGTAACAGTTAACAGTCAACCGTAGCACATACGGTTCACAAGTTCAGCCCAACTACTTAGGCCCAAACACGTAAAAGCAGTTAACACAGAAGCCCATCAGTCTGGCCCATTAACTAAGGCCCAAAGTGTGGTCTCGAGTCGCAACCGGACTCGCAAGCATGGTCTCGAGTCATGCTGTGTGTTGATCATGGATGGTTGCGAGTCGCAACCGGTGTCGCAACCATGGTCTCGGTTCATCATGCTGAGGTCTCGAGTCGCAACGGGACTCGTAACCTGTGGTCTCGGCTTGTCCTGTTATGGTTGCGAGTCGCAACCGCGTGGTCTCGAGTCATCACGCTGTGGTTGCGAGTCGCAACCGGGTGATTGCGAGTCGGTAGCAGTCATTTTCAAGTTCACGTGTTGATGCAGATAGTCAGATTTATGGTACAATATAGTCAGGCCCAAATCCGGAAATAACCAATAGAAATCCACTAACATTTTTCCTAATCAGGCTATTAGTCAAAGATGGATCAAAATCACAAGGGTTTTCAATCTTCAACTATCATTCAAAGTGTTCTTCAAATATTCAAACTTATATTCATCAAGTTCATAGCATTTTCAACACTTATATCAACCACAACTAAGAACAATCATCAAGACACGATTTACTAGCATGCATCCTATATGACAAACATGTTCATTAGCCGATTTGTTTAGTTTAAACACCCACTTTTCGGATCCAAACCCAAGTGTAACCAATATCATTATTCACCTTTTTAACATGCAATGAACCCATTTTCCTTATCAAATATTTATGTATAGTTCAACTCATAACAAGAAACATTCATGAACCGATTTCTTTTCAAAACATTATGTATAACTCATCTTAACATATTGTCACATAATCTCATCTTACAAACATAACATAAACACACTAACATTCAACAAAGCATTAAGAACACTAACCGGTTATGGGTTTCGAGGGTGTGTGAAAAGCTTCCAACCGGGTGTGTGTGTGAGCCGATCCAAGTCCAAAGATCCAAGAATGATGGGGTGTTTGTGTTCTAGAGTTTAAGTGAGAGATAGAAGTAGGAGAGTATGTGGGTGAAATGTTTCAACAAATGGCAAAGTTAACTAAGGGTGGTGTATTTATAGTCAAGTTCCAAATGATGCACCCTTAGTGGGTTTCGAGTGGGGGTTCACGGCCCAAAGGCCCAACCGGCCAAAAGTTCTCGGCCCAAGTTCACTCGAGACCTCATGGTCTCGAGTCGGGTTCTTTGTTGTTTCGTGTCGGGTTCTCGGGTAACATATAACACGTACACAAATATATACAAATGCACACATAACCAAGCACCTATCACATAAAAAGGTTCACGTTATCATTTTAACTAGTCACATAACGTACAAGTAAGTTACAACGAAAGGTTCTAAATTTCGAGTTGTCACATCATCCCCAAGTTGAAAGAAATTTCGTCCCGAAATTTGACGGCACTCACTGAGGAAGCTAGTTAGGTTGCAAGGTTTTCCCGGTTATCCTGGGGTGTCACATCCACCCCCCGTTGATCTGGAATTTCGTCCCGAAATTCCGTAGCTTCAGCCTCAGTAGCGTTTGTACTGTTCTCAAATAGTTGGGGATACTTTTGTTTCATCCGATCTTCGCGCTCCCAGGTAAACTCTGGGCCGCGACGTGAGTTCCAACGAACTCGAACAAGAGGTATTCTAGTGCTCTTGAGGACCTTAACATCCCGGTCCGTGATCTCGACAGGTTCTTCGACGAATTTCAACTGTTCGTCGATCGTGAGTTCCTTCAGAGGAACTACGTGCGTCTCATCCGACAGACACTTCTTCAGATTTGACACATGGAAAACGTTGTGAACTGCACCGAGTTCTGCTGGTAATTTCAGTCTGTAGGCCACCTTGCCTATTTTCTCAAGGATTTCAAAAGGTCCAACGTATCGTGGGTTGAGTTTGCCGCGTTTACCAAAACGAACCACACCCTTCCAGGGTGAAACTTTGAGTAATACCCGCTCCCCAACCTGGAGCTCGAGTGGTTTCCTGCCCTTATCGGCGTATGCCTTCTGACGGTCACGAGCGGCCGCCATGCGTTGTCGTATTTGAGCAATCCGCTCAGTAGTGTCTACCACATGTTCTGGACCAGTGATTTGACTATCCCCCACCTCTGCCCAACAGAGGGGTGACCGGCATTTACGTCCGTACAATGCCTCAAACGGAGCAGCTTTAATGCTGGTGTGGTAGCTGTTATTATACGAGAATTCCACGAGTGGCAGATGCCTTTCCCAGCTGTTGCCAAAGTCGATTACACAAGCGCGAAGCATGTCTTCTAGGGTCTGAATAGTACGCTCGGACTGCCCGTCCGTCTGTGGGTGATACGCTGTGCTCATATCAAGTCGTGAGCCAAAAGACTTGTGCATTGCCTGCCACAGTTCCGAAGTAAAACGTGCATCTCGATCAGAGATGATAGAAGTGGGCACCCCGTGCCTCGAAACAACTTCCTTGAGGTATATTTCCGCCAGAGTGGAGAACTTATCCGTTTCCTTGATTGCCAAAAAGTGTGCGGATTTTGTGAGTCGATCCACGATCACCCAGATAGTATCGTTTCCGCGCTGTGATCTAGGTAGGCCAGTAACGAAATCCATGGAAATTTGCTCCCATTTCCATTGTGGTATCTCTGGTTGCTGAAGTAGGCCTGAAGGTTTCTGATATTCCGTCTTGACTCGCGTAGAGCTTCTGCTCTAACGTTTTCTGGTTTCAGTGCTTCTATCTGAGCAGCTCGTATTTGCGAAGGTAGACTAGAATGGATCGTGAGTTGTAGAGCTCTTACACGTTTAGGCGTAGTGTCCTTTCGACTCAGGGCGTCCGCCACTACATTGGCCTTGCCCGGGTGATACCTGATAGAGCACTCGTAATCATTCAGCAGCTCGACCCATCGTCGCTGCCGCATATTCAGTTCCTTCTGCTTGAATATGTGTTCTAAACTTCTGTGGTCGGTGTAGATGGCGCACTTGGTTCCGTACAGGTAATGCCGCCATAGTTTAAGTGCGAAAACAACAGCTCCCAGCTCTAAATCATGTGTCGTGTAGTTCTTCTCGTGAACTTTAAGTTGTCGTGAGGCGTAGGCTATGACTTTATCTCGTTGCATCAATACACAACCAAGACCTTGAATTGATGCATCACAGTAAACCACAAAATCTTCTGTGCCCTCTGGCAGTGAAAGGATAGGTGCACTACAAAGTCTATCCTTTAGATGCTGAAAAGCTAACTCTTGTGCATTTCCCCAATGATAAACAACGCCTTTCTGTGTTAACAAAGTGAGAGGCTGCGCGATCTTAGAAAAATCCTTAATGAATCTCCTGTAGTAACCTGCCAATCCCAAGAATTGGCGAATCTCCTTTGGTGTGCGAGGCGCAGGCCAGTTCTTAATAGAGTCCACTTTGGATGGATCAACGTGAATCCCATCCTTGTTCACCACATGCCCTAGGAAATGGACTTCACGAAGCCAGAAGTCGCATTTCGAGAATTTCGCGTAAAGCTGTTCCTTCCGGAGGAGTTCCAAAATAAGTCGTAGATGTTGTTCGTGCTCTTCTTTGCTCTTAGAATAGATCAGGATGTCGTCGATAAAGACTATAACAAACTTGTCCAGGTACGGTTTGCAAACTCGGTTCATCAAATCCATAAAAACTGCCGGTGCGTTCGTCAGCCCAAACGGCATGACCAAAAACTCATAGTGCCCATATCGAGTCCTAAAGGCCGTCTTAGAGACATCCTCTTCCCGAACTCTCAGCTGGTGATATCCCGATCTCAGATCGATCTTTGAGTAGTAACTCGACCCCTGCAACTGGTCGAACAAGTCGTCAATACGCGGTAGAGGATAACGATTCTTCACGGTTACTTTGTTGAGTTCACGATAGTCGATACACATTCTGAAGGTACCATCCTTCTTTTTCACAAATAACACTGGAGCTCCCCAAGGCGATGAGCTAGGACGAATAAAACCCTTATCCAAGAGTTCTTGTAGCTGCGTGGAGAGTTCTTCCAACTCTGATGGCGCTAAACGATAAGGTGCACGGGCTACAGGCGCGGCTCCAGGAGCTAGATCAATCTGAAACTCGACTTGGCGATGGGGCGGAAGACCAGGTAATTCCTCAGGGAATACCTCAGGATAGTCGCGTACAACCGGAAAATCTTCTAGCTTCTTCTCTTTCTCTGTGGTATCAGTAACTAAAGCCAAAATCGCAGTGTGGCCCTTTCGTAAGCATTTCTGGGCCTTAAGAAGAGAGATGATGTTCTCAACAGCACTTCTCTTGTCGCCACGAATCATGAGAGGTTCATTACCAAAACCAGGAATACGAACGATCTTCTCGTTGCAAAGAATCTCTGCTCGGTGTTGGGATAACCAATCCATCCCAATGACAACGTCGAAACTACCCAAGACAATAGGAATAAGATCGATAGAGAAGGTCTGGTTAGCGAGAATAAGCTGACAACCCTTGACTACGTGTGAGGCTTCCAAACTCTTACCATTAGCTAGCTCTACGGTGTGCTTGTCGCTCAGGGGTGTAGGAATACGCTTAAGCATCTTACTAACTTCTAGTGACACATAGCTAGTATCGGCACCCGAATCAATTAAGACTGTAACATAAAAGTCGTCGAGAAGGAACTTACCCGTCACCACGTTGGGATCATTCCTTGCTTCACCTTGACCAATCACGAACACTCGTCCCCTAGCACCATTGTTGTTGTTCCCATTGTTACCATTCCCCTGATTGTTGTTGTTGTTCTGGTTCAGTTGGGGACAATCCTTCTTGAAGTGGCCTTCAGCTCCACACTGAAAGCACCCTTTGTTGTTACCCTGCTGCTGTCGCTGGTTTTGCTGAGGTTGCTGACGATTCTGGTTGACGGGATATGCGCTCCTGCAATCCTTTGCAACATGACCAGGCTTGTTGCATCGATGACAGTTGCCCCTGGTGCATGGCCCACTGTGGTGTAGGCTACAACGATTGCACTTGGGGTGATTCCCCTTGTATCCACCATGACTTTGACCACTAGATGACTGCTGACCGGGGCTCTTGTGATCATCCGTCTTTCTCTGCTGAGACTGGGTTTGCACTGAAGTTGAACCCCTGCTTGAAGTTCCATCCCATTTCCGTTTATCCCCACTCGAAGCACCAGAAGTAGTTGCAGCACCTATACGCTTCGGTAACTTGTTCTGCTCCACCGCTTGGTCAGTGAGACGGTGAGCCAACTGTACAACCTGCTGGATAGTAGTCAACCTCGCTGAAGTCACATGACTTTGGATCTCTGGCACCAAGCCCTTGAGATAGAGTTCAATTCGCTTATACGGAGGATCCACCATAGTAGGACACAACAAGGCAAGCTCATGCGATCTCTTAGTGTATGCCTCAATTTCTGATCCTGACATCTTAAGATTGTAGAACTCATCTTCCAGTTTGTGAATGTCGTCACGACTGCAGTATTCCTCCCTGATCATTTCCTTGAAGTTTTCCCATGGGGTGGCGTTGGCAGCAACCAACCCTAACATCTGCACTTGAGCATTCCACCACGTGAGAGCCAAACCCTCGAGAGTACCAGTAGCATACTTCACCCTGCGCGCTTCAGGGCATTCACACATTTCGAACACAGACTCCAGTTTCTCAAACCAGTGTAGGAGACCTACTGCTCCTTCAGTGCCGCTAAAAGTTGTGGGTCGACAGTCCATAAAGGTCTTAAAAGTGCACACCGGTGCCTGACCTAAGGTAGGTGAAAGAAAAGACAGAGTTTAACACAAAGGTTGGTTCACGAGAGTAGGATCCAAATGATCCTAGAACAATTTCGGACTGCAGGATATACCTCCTGCGTTTGCAGCTGCGAGCGCTGCGGCAACTCGTTCGTTGATCAAAGCCGTCAACTGGGCTTGTGTCATGTTAACGCGTCCAGACATGGTTCTTCATAATAAGAGTAATACGTGTGAGAGAGGTTCGCGAAAGCACGATAGTAGGACAGAGTAAGCACGCACGTGTTCAAACAACAATAGCTATACTAATCAAGCATACCATGAGCAATGTACTACGTAACTAGCAAGTAGGCAATATACATACATCATATTACCTAGAACGTCGAGCCTTGCATGAGGAGCGAAGTGTCGTTGTGGACCGTTGAGCACTATACCGGTTATAGTCTGGTTTTAACAAAAACGTTTCTCCTTTATTAAAACCAAGTTCACTATAACCAATGGCTCTGATACCAATCTGTCACACCCCCAAAATCCCACCTGCGGAGTACTACCGCATGGAGGCGTGACTGACCAGGATCCAGCCACCAATCATACTGAACAAGCATATAATGATTATAAAAGTTTAACTAATACGATTGGTGTTTCAAAACAATAAAGTTTAAGTTGCAAGCGGAAGCATAAGTTTAAAGTTATAACATAAGTTCCAAAAGTTTCAAGTTTAACATAGTCTTGTAGCAATTCCTGTCCCACAACGATCCTCCTCCATGCAAGCTCCCACTGAGTACCTATGGTCCTGCAAAGCATGTAGTAACGAGTCAACAACTAGTTGAGTGAGTTCACGGGTGGGCGTTCGTTTTAGTTATTTCGAAAACAGTTTACTTTATCTGGCATCCTGCCGTGGGGGTTACCCCATATTTTAAAAACGTGACATGTTCGTTCCCAGTTACTCCGGCACTCCGGCCGTGGGGGCTACCCCATGTAGTTATCAGGCATTTCGGCCGTGGGGGCTACCCCATGTACATCATCTGGCTCTCCAGCCGTGGGGGCTACCCCATGTGTATACTAGACTCGTTACCGTATCGATTGCTGACTGTAGTCATGTTTATGTGCCCTGAAAACATCAATGTCTATCATCATTGACGTGCCCCAGATCCATTAGTTCACGCCCGTCCTCTGCGGCACGGTGTGAGGCTTGTCAGACCTAAATAGCGCTATCTAACTAATGACCCGCTCGCCATTGGCCCGGCGATTAGTCGATACAAAAAGGAGGGACTTCGTGATAGAGTTTTAGTCTAGTACGTTTATCCGTCCATCCGGACGAGGAATCACATTCCTGAACCACTGACGTCCTACCCAAGGTAGACGAGGAATCCACGTTCCTTAACCCCGTTCCCAACCCAGGGAATCCCATGCTTTGTAAAGGGTGTGAACTCACCTCGGTTTGCTCGGCAGTTAATCACAGAAAGTCAATCAAGTCGTAAGTAGTCAGTTACGTCCTAATCACGGATATCACGTATAATCAGATTCGAACCAAGTAGTGCACAAATGTTCAACACGTTTGGCAAGCACGTTTAGCAGTAACAGTTAACAGTCAACCGTAGCACATACGGTTCACAAGTTCAGCCCAACTACTTAGGCCCAAACACGTAAAAGCAGTTAACACAGAAGCCCATCAGTCTGGCCCATTAACTAAGGCCCAAAGTGTGGTCTCGAGTCGCAACCGGACTCGCAAGCATGGTCTCGAGTCATGCTGTGTGTTGATCATGGATGGTTGCGAGTCGCAACCGGTGTCGCAACCATGGTCTCGGTTCATCATGCTGAGGTCTCGAGTCGCAACGGGACTCGTAACCTGTGGTCTCGGCTTGTCCTGTTATGGTTGCGAGTCGCAACCGCGTGGTCTCGAGTCATCACGCTGTGGTTGCGAGTCGCAACCGGGTGATTGCGAGTCGGTAGCAGTCATTTTCAAGTTCACGTGTTGATGCAGATAGTCAGATTTATGGTACAATATAGTCAGGCCCAAATCCGGAAATAACCAATAGAAATCCACTAACATTTTTCCTAATCAGGCTATTAGTCAAAGATGGATCAAAATCACAAGGGTTTTCAATCTTCAACTATCATTCAAAGTGTTCTTCAAATATTCAAACTTATATTCATCAAGTTCATAGCATTTTCAACACTTATATCAACCACAACTAAGAACAATCATCAAGACACGATTTACTAGCATGCATCCTATATGACAAACATGTTCATTAGCCGATTTGTTTAGTTTAAACACCCACTTTTCGGATCCAAACCCAAGTGTAACCAATATCATTATTCACCTTTTTAACATGCAATGAACCCATTTTCCTTATCAAATATTTATGTATAGTTCAACTCATAACAAGAAACATTCATGAACCGATTTCTTTTCAAAACATTATGTATAACTCATCTTAACATATTGTCACATAATCTCATCTTACAAACATAACATAAACACACTAACATTCAACAAAGCATTAAGAACACTAACCGGTTATGGGTTTCGAGGGTGTGTGAAAAGCTTCCAACCGGGTGTGTGTGTGAGCCGATCCAAGTCCAAAGATCCAAGAATGATGGGGTGTTTGTGTTCTAGAGTTTAAGTGAGAGATAGAAGTAGGAGAGTATGTGGGTGAAATGTTTCAACAAATGGCAAAGTTAACTAAGGGTGGTGTATTTATAGTCAAGTTCCAAATGATGCACCCTTAGTGGGTTTCGAGTGGGGGTTCACGGCCCAAAGGCCCAACCGGCCAAAAGTTCTCGGCCCAAGTTCACTCGAGACCTCATGGTCTCGAGTCGGGTTCTTTGTTGTTTCGTGTCGGGTTCTCGGGTAACATATAACACGTACACAAATATATACAAATGCACACATAACCAAGCACCTATCACATAAAAAGGTTCACGTTATCATTTTAACTAGTCACATAACGTACAAGTAAGTTACAACGAAAGGTTCTAAATTTCGAGTTGTCACAGACAGGCTCTGGACCAACTGGAGCAGGCTCAACTGGTACAAACTCGACCTCAGGCTCCGGGCCAAAGTCCTGGGGAACAACAGGTGTGGCTGACATCACCATGTCGGAGTAAGCGTTAGAAGAGTAGTGCTGCACGCCCCAGTCATGAAAGGAAGCAGATGCCACAGACTCAAACGAGTCTGGACCGGATGGATCAGAAGGAGCCCCCTCCACAGGAGCCTCAGCAATAGGAACTACAGGGTCGTCAACTGGAATATCGTCCACCATAGGAGCCCCACCATTCGGGTCTCCCTCCGGGGGACCCTCTATGAAAAGGTCGATATCATCGTCTGATAACGCATCGAAAGGTAAATCCTCTAAAGGAAAAGCAGCGAAGGGGATAGGAGCAGGGATCAAAACGAGAGGTAAATCCCCATCGACAGGGCCATCAGCTAAAAGCGCAACCTCTGGCTGGGCAAACGGCTAGAAGTCGTGATCATCAGTGCTCGTGGTATCTGACGTATAAACCTCGCTCTCCGATAGTATCTCATCGTCCGATACAATCGCCATGGGGTCCAACGTATCTGATACTCTAGTATCGGAAGAAGAAGCCATAGTGTCTGTAACACAACCACACATATGAACATATATCAACATATAATCAAGTAAACATGTAAGTTACAATAATGCAAGCAAATAATCATCCTAGTCTTCCCCATACTATCCCTCCCAGTCTCTCTGACTGAATACCCTAGCCTCTCAGACTAACTCCCTGGTCTCTAAGACCAACTCCCAGTCTCTAAACTAATCCCCTAGTCTCTAAGACCAACTCCCTGATCTCTAAGACCAAACCTCCCAGTCTCTAAGACTGAACCTCCCCAATCTCTAAGATTAAACCCCCTCAGTCTCTAAGACTAAACATCCCCAGCCTCTAAGGCTAAACTTCCTCAGTCTCTAAGACTGAAATATAAATTTTGAAAAGTGTATTTGTGCCTTTTGTTTGTAAAAATGTTTGTACCCTGGATCTGGACGTTTAGTATATGCAATGTAAAAATGTTTTCGTGAGGGCCCTAGTGATCATAGTCTAGACTCGAGAAAGAATCCTAGTTCGCTCTGATCGAGGCTCAGATGCCAAGCTGTCACACCCTGGCTTTTGCGGAAGCGTGGATTATTTTGGTGTGACTTCTTAATACCATAGCAACCATCATAACAATGCTATATGAAAATAAAACACAAGATGTTCATCCATTCATTAAGTTAAACAATACCACAACATCATTGTTTTGAAAATTGTCGACACTTAAGACAAATTACAAACCATACTTGTTTAAAACGTGTTCATAAGACACCACAAAAGACTTAAAATAAGACGTGGTTTAAGGACATGTAACCCGTCCAGGTAAGGGTTACACCTCCTAAACCAACTACCCTGGACGACATCTTTATTCAACGCAGCTTGACATGTGAAGACACCTGCCAGATCCTTTAGTTTCCTGAAATACATGTAGTTTGAAAAATCAACAAAAGTTGAGCGAGTTCATGTGTAAGTGAGTATGTATAAATCTTTAAAATATGTCTGTAAGTATGAAAATCCTAGTACGTAGCAATTAAGGAAAAACTGATCACCAACGGGTTGCAAAGCTAATGGTATGTGTGAAATTGGTGCAGTAAGACTCAAACCTAGCAAATTTGTCTCTGGTATGAAGACATAGTCACCACTATGGGCCGCCCCGGCCTCACGGGTTTGGGCTCGCTACACCCAAATAGATCTATCACTCATGTCCCTTGGTCCTACAATGAGGATTAATGGCCTTAAGTGCCATGCCCACCAATCACATGATCGCGTAGTAAAAACCCTCCTTAAGCTAACCATACCATGTAAATAAATGTTTGTAATAATTGTAACATGTATTTCACCCCCAAAGTATAAAACTGAAAACAGTTAAGAGAAAAGGGGGAAATGAACTCACTGAAGTGCGTCTCCTGTATCGTAACGTCAACTCAAACTTGATCAGCTACCCGGCGACCTACAACGTACTAATGTCTATTAGACGAACGAGCAGTGCGTTGACTTAGGGTTTAATGTTTTTGAGTTGCGTTACTTTGATATTATTCCAAGTTGTGACTTCTTGTTAAAATTATAATAATTATTTTTACTTAAATTTTGTTTTTAGGAATAATAGTTAGGCTACTATTTCGTATCCATACTTCTCAAGTATTTTAACTTCCGTATTTCCTTCCCAAGGATGGGGTATTTATACATGTACATTTGTAATTCCGAAAAATATATTTTAAGTCCCACTTAGAAAAATATATCTAAATTATTTGTCCAAAAACATCTTCATTCAAAATATATATATTTTTCCTGGTATTTGTCATGGTATTTGTCAAGTTATATTATTTTACCCTAAAATAATATAACTAGTTCACAAAATAAACAAATAATCATACAATTGTCTTAGAATAAAATATATACTCTAAATATATATATTTATCAATTTTTATTTACCAAAAATCAACCTCCGATACTTTGTATTTTTGTAACAAAAACTATGGCGAAGTTTATTTTGAAAACCAAGTTAAAAATATATTTGTAAACACTTGTTAGAAAAATATTTTCTAAGTGTTGGATTTTTAGAAAAATTTCGCCAGAGTTTCCTTTGTAAATGGAGGTGTCCATACTTATAAGCATATCATTTTCTTTTGTAAAAATCATCACAATTCATTCACAATCATCAACAATTGACCTTTACTTACCAATTTTGCCAAAATCAAGTAATAACTACTACTTCATGAACTTGAACATTTGTAAAAATATGTAGTAACTTACTAGTATTCTTAGTAAGTCTTGTTACTCTTTAAAATGTGATTAGCTCTTTAAAAACTTTATTTTTAAAGAATTTGTGCGTTTACAACTTCCAATCATATTTTTTAAAAATATTTCTTTATGAAATTTTCTTGTTATACAAGTGTTTCTACACTTGTTTACCCACCAAAAATGAGATTAGTTTATGTAATATCCAAGATTTTATGAAACTTATATTTCTAACTTGGTTCTTTTGAAAAACCACTCATGGATCTTTAGATCTACATGTTTATCAATCTACTTTGATCTTTATTTTTCAAGAAAACCGTTTATTCATTCAAGTTCATGGTTTATGTGTGGATGATCCATCATCCTACAACATTCCTACTTTCTCATCTTGCTAGATCATGTTTTTAATCACTATCTAGCAAGACCATATGATGATCAACATCAAATACATGAGTACACAATAATCAACAAGCATTACAACACATGAATATCATGATTTCTTATGGTTTTAAGCTAATGCTAAGGTTTCAAGTTCATGGTTCTTTTCTTGTTCCTAAGATTTCATCATACAATAACTATTAACCACTCTAAACATGAAGTAAAATGAGGATTCAAGAGACTTACTACCAGCTTTTAAGCTAGGGAAGATCAAGAGTAGAAATGAGGTGGTTAATAGCAAATAGAGAAGGTCCTGGATGATCCGAAAGCTCCTAGCTTCCTTATGCAACCTCTAACACCTTTGTAAGCTCATAGATTGCTTGGAGATGATCGAATGATGATGGTGAGGGTGGTGGTGGCTCACGGCCAAACTAGAGGAGAGGGAGAGAGAGTTTGAAGTGTTGGTGATGAAGATGATTTGAATGAATGAATGTCTTGTGGTTAATTTAAATAAACTTCCATCATGTTATTATCCATTAGATTAAGTGCTCCCTAAGTACAATACAATTCTATTAAACTAATCAAAAAAATCAACGGTGGGACAGCACCCTTGTAACCGTAAGATGGGGGTGTTTAGTTGGCATGCAATGGCAAGTTAGGGAACTTAGTTAGATTCTAATGGTTTAGTTAGTGTCTTTTATGAGTGTTATATAATATATAGTGTGTTAGGGTGTTCGGGGTCCATAACTAGCTTAGTAAAAGTGAAACAATGTATTTGACAATATTTTTATGTTCCAGGTAATGTCCGGTTGTTCGGTTGTGTATTGTTCCGTTAAAGTGCTTAATTATTCCGTAAAGTGTCCTTTATATAGCTTTTTGTGTCACAATTAATTCCCGGCACTTAGGAAAGCATACAGGACCATTCTGCCATATTTTTGGCACATTACTAGCATATTAAGTGCTGAATTTTTGCTGAAAATGCAGAATTCTGCACTTAAAGTGTGTTTTAGGCATTTCCCGACACTTTAACTGTTACCTAGTGATGCAGGTTTATGGTCCTCACTTCCCTACACTCCCTACTAGTGTAGTATCCTGTCTCTGGCTCATACTGGCCTCAAAAACATTGTCTATCTATGTGCTGGCATTGTCAGCATGTTTTCTGGGTTATCCACTCACTGTGCTAACTGTGCTTTGTGCATCAAGTTTGTCACTAAAGTTTGTGTGAAATAAATGGAGTGACAGTATGAATGTGATGCATGTGTATGTACGTAACAGAAATCAGAAAGCAGTTAAATCAACAGCTGTAATCAAGCACAGTCATTAAGCACAAATTAAATGTTAATTAAGTGTACGGGTACCTGTAATTGTGAGGGTTGTCACAGTACGAACTTCCCTGAGTTGGATGGCTCAGCGTCAAGTGATTGGACTATACTTTCCTCACTTATCTTTGTTTGCTGGAACTTAGCGTGTTGACGCCTTAGATCCCGAAGTGCGATCACTTCTGCAACACTCTCGCGACATACCGTGTTTCACTTAGTGAACTTGCAAGAACGATGGACAAGAGGGTAAACGTAGTACATTACCGACTTCAGCATTTGAATGACCCTAGTTACCGGCAACGAACAACGGCGGTTTGACTCCAATCGAATCCTTAACCCCAGCCAGCGACTCATGGGAGTCGACTCTTACGAACCAATCGGGACAAAATCGATGACAATTGACTGTAGAGCGGACTGTGTAACCACCCGCACCATGAGTAGTGCCTTAGGACGTGGCACAGAATGTGAAAAGATGGACCTTGTTGGTGAAAGGATGCAGGACACCGTTACAGGCAACAATATTAGAGTCAACAGTCGCGGCAACATCAAGGTACTCGTGATCGTAGCTTACCATATGGAAACGAAGGTGACCTCGACAAGGATTGACTGTGTTAAGTCAAGGTGACGACAACCAAGTGAACGCCGGCAGTACTGGAAATTCTCGTGACGAAAACAACACTGGAAATGAAGCTCATGGAAGGACATTTAGTATTGGCATAGGGTATACCAAGCGTAATAGCAACACGATAGCTTCGATGGGTAGCTATTCGCTTCGTCTCTGTTCTGTTTAATCCAGATGCTTTTTGAAAGCGAACCTGTTGTGGAGTCGGCTGGTGCAAGTCAATTGAAGCCTTATATGTTCGCTGGGATGCAAATTCGACCTTGGGGGACAAGTATACGACATCGACCTTCCTTCTACTACCCCTGATGGTTACAATATTGGTTATTCAGAAATCGCGCAGACATACCTTGTGAGGAGAAAAATTTTGGTGTGGAGAATCGTTATTTGTTCTAAAGCAACAGAGTGGTGCAAAGGTTAGCGCCATATCAGCTATGAAGGCCCAGAAGTGTCTACAGAGGGATCACCCCGCTACGTTAGCAACCGTTACTGATGTTGAGGCTAAGGAAAAGAGGATCGAGGATCCACCAATTGTTCGTGTTTCCTCTCAGTGTGCTACCCGAAGACCTTACAGATTTACTTCCACCACTGTTAGGCAGAATCTCAGTTTGATCTCACGACAGGGGCAGCCCTAATTACTCGTGCTACATACCGTCTTGCACCAGGGGGGTTGCAAGGACTATCTACAGGAACTGTTGGACAGGAGTTTTATTGGACATAGTTTTTGTTCGCTTTGGGAAGCCCCAGCTATATTCGGGAAGATAAAGCCTTTTCGTATGTGTACTGATTATCCAGAACTCAGCAAGGTGACAATCAAGAACTGTTTGCCTCGACCATGTATTGACGGAAGACCAAGAGGAGAATGTTCCTGAAACGACATATCGAACGCAATACGGCCATTGCGACTTCGTACACCATGACCATTGAGTTAATCAACACACCTGCAGCTTTATGGACCACATGAATCGACCGTATTTATGGATGACGTTTTGGATCATTTCCAAGAGGAAGGAACATCATGGGCGGCATTTGTATCTTATTTTAGGGCTCCTGAGGGTGGAGCCACTCCGCGCGAAGTCTTGTTAAAGGTAACTTCTGGATTTGAGAGATACCTTTTTGGTCATATGATCAACGAAGTGGGAATAGACGTGGATCTCGCTAAAGACCCATTTCGTTAGATATTGTTCGGCACCAAAGATCCCTTCGAGGATGCAGCAATTTCTTGGTCACACTAGACTCTATCGCAGACACCACAGGATTTTCGAAGATCGCGCAGCTTAAATCTCTTTAGCACAGTAGGGTACTGTGTTCGTGAAGGACAAAACAGGAGGACATCATTTCAGCTTTCAAATCCCAACTCTACAATGCACTGAGCATCGTCTTTACCTAAGGGTACGGATGATCTAGTGGTATACTTTGATGGTTCAAATCAGAGTCCCAATTACACGTCGATGCAACACGAGATGATGATGGCTTACATAGTGGAGTTACAAGAAAAATGGCATTAGTCACAACCTGCGATGGAAACCATGGCCATTGGATTTAAGGTGGAGGCATTACTTAGAAGGTACCGAATGCACCATTTAGACCGATCACAAGGGCCTCCCGTGTACCTTTGTTTCTAGAGAGAAACGTGTGATGTCATCGCTGGATAGAACCTTTGAATGATTTCGACTGTGAAAACTAGACATGTACGAGACTCGCAGCACACCATCGACTCTAGCCTACACGATCAGATTTGCCCTGTCCAAATCGAAACATTGAAAAGAGAGAACTTTCAAGATGGGTTCATGCGGGGCATGGAGGAGCAACTTTTGGCAAGGCAGACGATATTCACTACTTCATGGAACGAATGTGGAACCCACTATATATGGCAACTGTACGGAACTCGCATTGAGCAAGCACGCCACCATCGTCACTCTAGTCGTCCGGATTTTGATAAGTGATATTAGGATCTATGGGTTTTGCACTGGTGATCGGCATGAAGGCCCACCTAGCTACGTATGTGGATGAGGTTTGACTTGGGGGGAAAGTCCAGGGGAAGTATCAACAACTAGAAACACCCATATGGAAATGAGAACAGACCGCCACGGTTTTTGTCACTGGTCTACTTACAACTCGAAATGGAAACATTATCACCTGTGTGATCATTGATGGACTCGAGTTACCAACATACTCTATTGCAAATCAAGGAAACTGAAGATTCTACACAGCTTGTGAATATTTCTCCGAGAGAGACGACTTTTAGGCATGAGGTGCCAACTCCCGTTACCTCCAATTTTGATCTATATCTGATTTATGACGAACAAGACACCACACCCTTATCTCACATCTAGAATGAGCATTACCAATCACCGTAGGACAAGCGGTCTGAATAAACGAACCATACTGACACTCGAAGACATGCTGCGAGAATGTGTATGGCTAACTTTAGTAAATAGTCGGAAGGACACTTATCTTTGGGTGAGTTTTACTGCAGCCGTTGCTGTTTTAGTACGCATACAGCTCTGTTTGAGGCACTGCACGGATGATGATGCCAACTTCCTTGTTGGACTAAAGTGGGTGACAACCTAATCACAGGTCCAGGACTTGTACTCGAACTCTTGGGAAGGTTGATTGAATCAGAAATTGTTTGGCGGCAACATGTGGCCGTCAGGAAAGTTGATAAGCTTAGGAAACACTGGGAGTTCGCTGTAGGCGATTGTATCATGCTGAAAGTCTCACCCTGGGAGGGTGTAGTACGCTTGGGAAGCGTGGCAAGCTTAATTTACGTTACGATGAGTCATTCAGAATTCTGGAAAGAATCGGTCACGTGGCCTACAAACTTGAGTTACATGACGAATCGAGTAGGGTTCACCATGTCATTTATGTCTCAAATCTAAAGAAGTGTTGTTTGATGAAACACTTATGATGCCCCCTGCTAGCGCCTAAGGCCAACGACAAGTTACAGCTGTCATGGAATCTACTGGAATTATGGACCAGGATGACAAGAATTGTTAGCATAGTCCATTAAAGCTCTAGTATCCTCAGTTGTGCAAGCGGTCGAATCAATTTCTGATATCCTTGGCGAATTTTGGGACGAAATTCCCTTTCAAGTTGGGGATGATGTGACACCTAGGGAAATCCACAGTCATCTTGACCTAATACCGTGTTGTTTTGGATTACTAATCAAATTTCGGGACGAAATTTCTTTCAAGTTGGGGATGATGTGACAACCCGAGATTTCAAAGGTCTTTCCTCTACGTATCACTTGTCCACACGGGTTGTTGTTCACGTGAGTATGACCAGTTTCTTGGGCCGAGATCCAACATCATTCACATGCAAATTTCTGAAATTTGTAATCAATGGACAGGCAATGAACGAATATAATTGGGCCAATTTATATATTGAATTAACACATAATATATTGAATTAACACATAACATCAAGACCTGACAACCATGTGCGTGAGTTTATGAAAGTCATCTTGTGGTCCAATCAATATATTGTGGATTATCAGTTCATAATCACGTGAAGGTTGTTAGTAGTGGAGTGTATCCATACATGATTGGGCCGCCCAATTGAGTCTCGCATTATGGGGCCGACTTTTGGCTTAGCAATTATACATATATAGGCTACGTATTATAATAACACAATTATACCCCAAACCCTAGACTCCTCTAATCACACATGGTAGTGGTAGACCCCCCCTCGATCGAGACATCACCCTATGAATCGTGGATCTTGGTTAGTAAATCTATATTCGTATTATTTTCTATTTGATTGTTCCTTATGTGATCATGATTTGCTAAAGTATTATAATATGTTGATTATTCGTTGATGATGACCATGCTATACGAATATTGTATTAGGTTGAAAGACCGTTATTAGAATGTATGTGTTGATGGCTGATTGACATGTTAACGAGCGATATGGATATATATATTTGAGACAGATGAATGCGGGCACGTTGTATGTGATCATGTAAACTGTGAAGTAAGACTACAAATCATTCCGCATGTCATTGTGTTTGCTAAACTAATAACTTGTTATTGTATGAAACTAAGAAAGCATGATTGGTTACCATTTAGAAACGGTTAGGTGAATATCCATTAAGTTTATGATTTGGAACTTCCTGATTATTTAATGGGCCGAAATATTAGTGTATGTGGGCCTAAATAACCAGGTTGGTATTTGTGTATGGTTGATTAGCAGATCGGGTTATAGGGTTTTAAGGGTTTAACGTATGGGCCGGGCATCAACATTTAACGTAATGGACTGATTTTGTTATGGGCCGATTAGCATGCTAAAGGGTTGGGTTGTTTATACATGATAGTGATTCAAGTTGGTGTGACATGAACCAATGTAACTAGGGTTGAGTATAGAATAATTAAGCATGTGTAAATGATCGAATAATTGGTTGATCAGTTATTGTGATACGTATGGCTATAATGTTCATTAGCTGAAATATATGAGAATTGTGTGTCATGATTGTACACTAATAGAATGTATACTAACTGGATCACATATAATCACACACATGCTAGAGGTTGCACATTCAATTGGGCTGGTATGTTTATTTGGGCTGCGAAGTTAATTAAATTAAGGGGTCTAGTAAAGTCTTGGCTGTGCATGAGTTTTGGTCGCAAGAAGTTGTTTATGTGTGGGCCGCAGGGAAGCAATCACGGGTTGGGCTGAATAGAATTGGTTATTATATTGGGTTGTGCGCAACCGTATACATTGTTGGGCAGGGACGATTGGGCCACATGCAACTGGGCTCGCATAAGTCACAGCCTACTCGCATATCTTGTTGGGTCTTTGACTGTTTGGATTAATAAGTGGATGATGCACTAACCGCTCATCTACTCGTACATTGTACACTTTCACTTTGGCTCTTGTGTTGAATGAAGCATGGAATGTTGGGCTTTTGACTAGAAACGTGAATCTGTAATGTATATTAACATTGTAAACTGAATGCTTTATGTGTATAGATGATGTGTGTGAATTATGAAATGTGTTGTGGTATGGTTTATGCGTATGTGAAACTGATTGAGTTTGATAATCATAATAGGCCTTGATTGACTACGTGTGAACAAGTAATTAATCTTACCGAGCAAACCACAGGTGAGTTCACTACTTTTGAGCATGCGTCCCGGTGGTTGGGACAGTCAGTGGGTATCCGGGGGAGGGATAAGTCTTTTGGGTAAAACTGGTATATTGGATAATATTCTCATTCTATCACTCTTAAGTCCCATTTTTTGTTACCAGGGAGGTAACGGGGTATTAGTTGGTAGCGCTACTTAGGTTTGGCACCCTCACACTGTGACACCCTAGGAAAAGCAGGAAACCAACGCAACTTAACTAGCTTCCTCAGTAACTACACACTAAATTTCGGGACGAAATTTTCTTAACAGGGGGAGAATGTGACAACCCTCATAATTTCATGTATCCGTACGATTCATTTATGTTAGTTAAAGAGCTTGGTGACTATGTTGAATGACTTAACTGTTTCCAGATTACTGTGTCATACTTGCATGTGTTTGTTAACATACTAGACTCGTGCAGAAAACTTGACTAAATGGTCCTGAATATTTTCCTAAGTGTTAGGAATTAATTATGTTACAAAAATATATCTATAAAACACCTTACGGAACAATTAAACACTTTAACGAAACAGTATCCAACCGAACAACTGGACATTACCCGGGACACCAAATATTTGTCAAACACATTATTTAATTGTTTTTGGCTAGTCATGATCCCCGTTTCCCATAACACCCATTAAAAATCAGTTCACTACACATACAAGTCCATACTTACAATTTAACTACCATTTACACTCTAGTTGAAATTTTACATCAAAGACCCCCCCCCCAATCGAAATTTCGGTCCCCCATGGATCCACAAATCATTCTCCATCCTCCATATATTTGATTAGATTTTATGGCAATTGTTTATTTGATTCTTGCTTGTGTAAGTATCCATAATATGTGAAGTACCCTTTAAAATCATGGCATTAGATCTTTCATCATTTCCTCAAGATCACTCTCTCTCTTCACTACTCTCTCTCTCACTTTCGGCCTCCCCCAAACCGAAACCGAAACCATCACCACCCCTCAACATCTTCATCTTCTCCAATTACAAGTTCCATCCAAAGCTTTGAAGTTCATCCATGGAGGTTGCTTTTTGAAGGGCTTTCAAAGGAGCTTGTTTCTAGTCTTTTTCATCATCTTCTCTCTACATTTTCATCACTAGATCCTACCCTAGCCTTGTGCTAGTAGTAAGTTCCTTATGTCACCTTTGTTCATCTTGTTTCATGATTAAAAGATGTAATATGTTAAATCTACAAGAACACTAAAAAGGGTTTAAACAAGAAGATGAAACATGATGTATTTATGTTAGTATGATGTTATCTTGAGATGTTACTGATTTCTTGCTGATTACTTGTTAATATTGATTACTAGAAATGTTGTTGATCATTATGCATGTTAACGGAACCAATATAACTCGCTTTAGAATGTTAAAGCTGAAAAAGAGAAAGTTGTTTAGTGATTACAGCCAACTTCAGTTGGCTGTAACCTAACCTTAATAAAGCGAAAAATGTATTTTCTGAAGTCTAGATTTATGTATTATGAAATACGGTTCTAATGGCACTAGAATCATAATTTTTGGACTTCGTTTATATTTTTAAAGACCCTTTTAAAAACAGCAGCTGAAGCTGAGTTTTTACTGCAATAAATGAGTGATGTGTTTTTGGTCATAACTGGAAATCTATCCACCACCATCATCCATCATCCATCATAGAGTGTGTGTAGTAGTCTTGGGATCCAAGATTGATCGTAAGAGTTCTTGACAATCAAAGGCCATGTTTGCCTAAGTCTCTTACATCACTTGGTGAAGACAAGTGTTTAGTGTAATACTTTTTATTTTTAATCATTTTGCACTTTTTATTTGGTTATATATTAATGACTTTAATAACTAGTTTTTTATGTTGAAGGTGAATCTTCCTTATCATTTGTCCGTGGTATCTTGGTGTTATTTTACTGTCTATATAAAATAAAAGATTTACACCATTCATATCTCCACGGTCTATATGGAGATATGTTAGCCACCTGGTCAGGGGTTAAGGGAATGGTTTGGTAAGAGTCTTGCCTTGTTCAGTGTATAGATCGTGCAAGGATCTGGGTCAAGCTTAGTAGGACCTCCTTCAATACCCACTGGTAGTGGATGGCGGGGGTCCGAATTTCTTGATCCCCTCATATGTAAACTACTATTAAATCATTAACCCGACTACTTAGGATTGTATCCCTGCTGACTCAAACTACTTAGCCGAGGGTAACGTCACCTTCAAAAGAGGGGCGTACCACATTACGCATTAATAACTTAATTAATTACTTTTTAATAATCCAACCCTTTAGGATTGTATCCTTGCTGACTTAAACTACTGGGTTGAGGGTAACGTCACCTTCAAAAGAGGGGCCTACTACTATAACTAAGATAATCTTTTAAAAAGTGCAAAAGTGCGAAAATAATCAAAGGTTACACTAAAGGCGAGTCGGATCCAAGTGATTCATCTTGTCTTTCTGTTTTTATTTTTATTTTTATTTTTAAGCATTTGTAGTTTTTATTTTCATGTTTTAACCTTTTTCTAAAATTTTGATTTGATTAGACATTGAGGATAAACCGGTACTAAAAGCTCTTGTGTCCTTGGACGACCTTGGTATCTTACCAACGCTATACTACGCTCACGATGGGTGCACTTGCCCATATGTGTGTTTAGTGTTAGTAAAATATCGTGTTTTATAAATTTAAAACTTGACTAAAGTGTAAAAAGGGCTAAAAATATACATAAAATATATATAACACCACGCGCACATCATCTATACACATGTGTATATGTTCTATCAATATGTGTTATGCATGGTTGTCTAACACATGTTGTTAATAACATTATTCTCTTAATATCTGTTTACTAACCTTTGTAGTTTCTGTTGACTGACCTTTTTAACATGGGTTGACTAACATCTGATAGTTACTATCTATCCATCTGGCAAGCTCTGTTGGAGATAATGGACGACAGTTCTTATTAAAGTCTGTTGGAAAGCAACAGAAATTTTTAATAGTTAATAGACAGCAGTGGTTTGCTATCAACATAATGGAATTGCTGTTGAATAAACCTATTATTCATTAATTTATATCAATTTTGTAAGTCTGCACTAATTATTTTTTTACTCTCTGTCAAGATGTGTTATGCATGGTTTTATAAGAAACGACCCGTGTTTGCACATGGGTCTTACCGCTAATTATATATAATAAATGAAAAGAATTTGGGCCACGAGGTGAGATGAGGGCTATAATTTTTTCATTTTCCCGCCTAAACTCTCATCCGCCTTTTTTGTGTGTAGTAAAACCCCTAAATCTTCAGCCTAAATCATTTAGCCTCACAATTTTCCTCATCTCATGATGATTCTTCATCTTTCTTACATCCCTTCATCGTTGTCTTGTGATCCTTTATATCTTTTAACGCTTCCTTCTTTCTCACAATTCCATTTTCTCACAAACCTCAAGTCCAAACCTCTTCATCTGCTTTTTCCTCTTAAGGCACCAAACGATCGCTGGTGTTAGGTTCCGAAGGCACCGATGGTGATTCAGTTCGTTGATTGTTGTGTAGGTATGTTTATGTTTCGTTGATCGAATCAACTGATTCAGTTTGCTTATTGTTGTTTGATATACTTTTTTTCGTTTGAGATGTTGTTTGGCCTTTAGGGCTGTTAATTATAAGTTTCTTGATTTGTGATTTTTACGAAAAATGTGTAAAAGAATTTAAGTTATAATACTTTTCTAAACCTTTTCTTCTTGATATACATCACCCTTTGATTTTGGGTATAAAGAATGAATGGGTACTTAAAATACGGTGAGTGTATATATTGTGTTTGTCAAACATGATTTCTAATACCAGTTTATGGAAATCCTATATTTTGGAGGCATTATTGAGATTTTCTTGATGGTAGATATGAATTTTTGTTGCTCTGCAGATTTCAGTATGAAAAAACTTCAATATTATGACAAAAAAGTATAAACTTAAAAGGCCTAGGTGCTTTAAACCTTGAAAGCTCATTTTTTTTATAACTGGAGGTTATTGGTTACTATATTAGATTCTTTTTTCTGTGAGCATGCAGTGGGTCAGGTGGATGCAATCAACACAATATCTTTATTGATTTATTGACTACTCATGTTATTTGTGATTGAAATTCTTGATGATTCCTTTTACCTTCACCTTGATTATTATGAGAATTGGAAGATAAGTTAATAACTATGTATGCAACATTTGTGAACTTACAGGTGGCAGAATAGGTTGTTTTGGATGGCTTGTGGAATTCACATAATGGGCTAGGTCAGGTCTGCTTGGCCTGAATTACTTTTTTGTCCAAATATTTAACATTTTTAAACTTTTTTTAGCTCATTTGACTCTTTTAAGTCAATTTCATTTATGTTACCCATTTGACCCGTTGAAAGATGAAACATAATCCGGATCGACCCAGTATAATCATGTTCAGTTCTAATCTCAGTAATCTCAGTGATGACCAATTGAAACAGAGACTTGATCATATGTGTAGCACACCTTGCCAGGTAACCTGATGGCCATTATAAGTATTTCAAATACTCGATCAATATACACATCCACATAATAAAATTTGCATTTGCAGGCACTCTTTCTATGGCTGATGAACATGTACCAGATTATGTAGACAAGAAAGCATTGGTGCAAAAGCAAGTAAAGATATGGGTCATGGCAGTTTGAGTTTCCATTTCGGTAATGAGTCGACGGGTTAGATTTTCTGATACTGATTGGGGTTGTTGGCTGTGATTTGAGAAATATAAACTAAGTCGGCTGAGCTCGAAAGTATAAACCAAGTTGAAAACTTGAGCTCAACTCGACTTTAGAAAACTTGGCTTAGTTTGCCTTGAATCTTGCTATCCCGATTTTGGCTTGCTTGTATTGTTAAAACTTAAAGAAAAAAAAAAACTCTTTATATGAAGTGGACCGGATAATGATGTAAAATCGGGCTTAAAATATTAATCAACTTTTATTACTGCTATAAAATGATATAAGCTGGGGGTTAATTTAAGTGAGCAAACCTTACCTCGAGCTAAGCAATCTTCAAATTTCGAGTCACTATCTATTTGAATAGCACTACGAATATATCTAATTTGGTATATGCATATTTTGTTTATTGCATAGAAGACTTTTATATTTAAAGTCCTTTCTTTCATCATCATTTTTTTAATTACTACGGGAAGTGAATGGCAATATTAAGATATTAAGATCAATACATATCTACTAAGTTAAAGAACACTATCTGTTGGTACTTGCATACATATTAATATGTTTATCAAAATTTTATTACAGTTTATTATTCAATTTATGTTTGAATTCATAAAGTAATCAGTTTGAACTAACTACAAGTTACACTATAAAAGTACATGTGTTAGTATGGTCACAATAATTATATTATTTGTCAAAATATTTATTGTTTTCACTAAAAATAACGATTAAAATAATCAAATTATTTAAATGATATGTTCATATTATAAAAAACATGGTCATGGGCATTGGGTAAATTCTCTTGCATTAAGCACAAAGTACGTTCTTCGGACCAGTGATGCATTAGGGTTATAATTAGCAGAAAGTACGTTTATCGCCGATTTTGTAGTTTGATGATGATAGCTTTTGTTGTAGTTCAGGTTGATGATCTAGGAATTGTTTTCACCGATCTGTAGTTACACATTCTTTTACAAGGTAAGGGTTCTTACAATTATTGATATGCAATTTTCTTTGTCTTCTGATATTATCACCAGAATAAGGTCTTCGTGTTTGATTTTTTAGTTATGTGATTATGATTATGTTATGCTATTCAACTAAAGATTCAAGTGGGTCCATGTTTGCTTTCGTCCTCTCAATATAGTGTTCCTCTTCGACCACCGAAATCTCCTCTTAGTCACATGTTGGTACACCAGGTACATTTTTTCCCAATTATTGTTAGGTGATGTGGCCGATTATTGTTAGGTGATGTAGGAGCTGCATAAGAACTTCTGAATCTCTTTCTATTATGTCATAATGTAGTCAAGGTACATTCATCAAACTCCACTAAATTTCCCCATTCAAAGAAGAATATAAAAAATTTGATTAAACCACCGGCCCTTTGATTGAAACAACACACACCCAAAAGTTAGTTATTTTGCTTAACTTGGCCTACATGAAGTGTGGTTTTACTCATATGACACACTTTCTCTTTGTATCACTTTTTATTTTCAAACTAAAATAAATATTAACCAACATTTTATTTCATAGAAAACCCCTAATTCGGGTTCGGGTGGCTTTGAATTCCATGGATGGAGTACTTTATATTCGTGAGGTGGACTTGAAATTATGTGAGAGCTATTAACAACTATCTAATGCTTTGGCCACGATGTTTAGTGCATTCACCATGGGTACATCCGTCTTTTGTTTCTTAATTATTGAATTTATTGTTAAGGTGTTTTCTCAAGCCAATGTATTTTTGTGTATGATGCTTATTTTTGTGGGAAGAGTGGGAAGTGGAGCTCTTCGTAACACCACTATAATGATCCATCAACCCTTCGATGGGTTGGGGGCAAGGTAAAGATACGACTGTTCACACTAAGCAAATTGTTCGTCTTTGGTATTCGCTAAATGCATTATATGTAAAAGCTAAATGCATTATATGTAAAAGCATATGGGACAAAACATCGATGTAATTCAAAATAATATGGATCGAGATTGTTATATAACCCCGGAAGAAGCTATAAGGAGCTTGGGATCATAGAAAAATTGGGCGGTGAAGGCTGCCATGGATGTATCTCTCAAGGTGCGCATAAGGAATTTGGCATGTGTTAATAGCATAATGGTTTTTAGACGTGAGAATTCAAGAAATGACTATAGGTATCCTGTCAAAGGATGGCCAGACTTCATGTGTTCAAATGGTATGTCAGTCGGTCAGACTTGCACTTTTGTTTTCCTCCAAGAAGGAAATGTACATTGGTCCTTACCAAAGTCAATTAGCATTGCCTCCTTTTACTGCTAGAGAGACACTTTTTAATCAAGATTTTAGATGCTACCTTTTTTATTTTAGATGCTACTTGTGTTACTTTTGAATCGGATATTAGACGCTACTTTAGGGATGGTTTTTGTTGGTTTATATGCTTGATACCAAGTAGAAATTAAATGGAACAGACTTTAGTGGAAACCTGTGCTACTTTCGAATATAGATCTAGTTTTTTATATGGTTATTTGTACTCTGTATATTTGAATTGCCATACATAATTTCTTTTTATATGCATATTAAAATAAAAACTATTAAAACAAGTAAATATATTAAATGGTAAACTTAGTTAAGGTAACATGTTAACTTATTTCATCTTTTTGGTTAATTTGTTTGACTGTAAATGCATTTTAGTCAAAACTAATCATTAACATTATTTAAGGTAAATTTAATATCAATTCCAAAAGTTTTATTTTGATTGCTTATCTTTGTACAATTCAAAGGTATTGATAATAGCTTTGACAAATTTATATATAATAATTTGCTTATGTTTTTCAGTAATGTATTGAAATCTTATGTACTTATTTTCTTTATCTATTTATTCTTAGGTCCAGAAAGTTGTTATTGTCGGAACGATTACTTCAGTAAATACTAATCATCTATGGTATTATAGTGGATGCAGTCACTCCAAGTTCAAGGTTGAAAAACAATTCAACAGATATGAGCTGGAAATGGGTCTTGTGATGTTCTCAACAAGAAGGTTTATGCATGTATGGGAAGCATGTCTACCAAGTTACAAGGTTTGAATATTTTAATGTACTTTGTACATCATACATATAATGCATGTACTAATTCAAATTGTGGTCTATGCTTATAGCGAATAGGTTTTGGAGTTACTTGATGAGAGGCGAGGAATTGTCGATTGGTTATCTTTATGGTTTTAAATGTTCAAGGAGCCAAGGGAAGCTATTGGTTGCAAAACCTCCAAAACATGCAGTATCAATTTAAAATTGTCTTAAGCGTCTTGATATTTTCATTCGTCTATTCACTTAATGTTTTGTGACAGTTCTTTTTTGTGTTTAATACTTTAACTAATTTGTCAATTGTTTTATTAATCATTCGATTTTTTATACAAAGTAAATTGTAAACAAGAATCATAACCTGTTATAAGTTTATAAGTCTGGCTACAACTTCACAACCAGTGATTAAATTTATAAAAAGTTTATAACTCTTTTTATAGCGAAGAAACTTAATATGTCATATTTTTTGTATGATTTTAATTATGTATTAATCATAAATATTTTTTAATATAAGTAATTTTCTCGAGCCCGGGAAGCAATCCCGAGTGATAACCTAGTTAAATATATAAATATATATATATATATATACATATATATATATATAGGGAGAGAATGATGAGAAAACTACAAAATGTGAAAACTAGAAAACTAACTAAAAAAAGCCCAAAAAAAGCTAAAAACATACCAAAAAGTTATTTTTTTACAATTTTTATAAAAAAATCGCTTGTTTTTATGCATGGAAAAGAATTTCAAAAAAAAAAAAAAAAAATTTGTTGTACTGCATATGTGCAATATAAGTACATTATATGTGGACTACACATGTGCACTACACATATGTAATATATCCGTAATAGTGCACATGTGTAATACAACAAAAAGGGTTTTTTGTTATTTTTTTCTGTTGAAATTTTTTTCCATGCATAAAAACAAGCGATTTTTTTATAAAAAATTGTAAAAAAAAATTTGGTATGTTTTTTAGGCTTTTTTAGTTAGTTTTTTGGTTGTCTCATTTAAACTAGTATTCTCATCATCCATCCCCTATATATATATATATATATATATATATATATATATATATATATATATATATATATATATATATATATATATATATATATATATATATATATATGGCAAGGATCATTTCAGAACCATAAATATTACAGAACTCGCAGAACTCCTAATAAATAATATTTTTATTTATATATTTTTATGTTTAGGATAATTGTATCATTTATTATGTGTATTTTTACGATTACATACATGTTAAGAGTAATTTTATCATTTTTTATATGTAATTTTATAATTACACGTATGTAAACTAGTTTTTACATATATGTGATTAGTTATGACACAATATATATAATTTTGGCAATTAAACATATGTAAACTACTTTTAACATATATGTAATCAAAGAAATACGTATAATATATAATAAAAAGATCCTAAATACAAAAATTTATATATAAAATGATTGTTTGTTAGAAGTTATGAAAGTTCTGTAGTTATTTGTGTTGGTGCATATGTCTGTCGACTTCGTCTTGTATCGAGTCTTTTAACTAGGTAGGATAAACCAGTGCTCAGAAGTCAAGAAAATAGGGTTTTAATGTTGTTTGAGCAGTTCACACGAACTGGCAAAGCCAGTTCGTGCGAAGTGGCCACTTCGCATGAAGTGGTAATGTCAGGTTCATAGGGACTGGCCTCTCCTATAAATACCTAAGCTTGGTCATTCATTTGTAACTTTGGATTCTGGAAGCGAAGCTCTGTCAAAGTGTCACCAAGGCTGTAAAACGTTGTTATATCAATACAAGTGACAGTTAAAGTAATTCTTAGTGCATATCAAGCTGATTCAACATCAATACGTCTGTTTCCGCCTCTCGTATTAATCAAGAACTCTTGTGATCGACTCATTTAGTTCGTACACCGATCATACAATTTAGAGTTCTGAAATGAACTCAACCCTATATATATATATATATATATATATATATATATATATATATATATAGGTCGGTTATTGTATAATAGCCCAATGTTTTAGATTTCGCATGTTATGATTTTGCAATGGAAGTCATTAAAATAATCGAATGTTACAAGTTTTTAATGTGGGAATTCGCATGTGAATCATCAATTTGTAATACTTATTCATTTAATGGAATTCATTAAAATAATCGCATGTTACATGTTATTAATGTGGGAATTCGCATGTTACTTTTAATTGGAATTCGCATGTTCCATATTTTAAAGTGCATATTTTAGTTACTTTCGCATGTTACTTTTATTTTTAGTTAGTTTCGTATGTTACTTTTAATTGGAATTCACATGTTCCATATTTTAAAGTGCATATTTTAGTTAGTTGTTAGAGTTCGCATGTTACAATTTTTTTTTGGGAATTCGCATGTGACATTAAAACATCATCGCATGTTATATTATTTTAATTGTGTATGTTATATGTTATGAAATCGCATATGTATATTATTATTTAATTTGCACAACGTCTAATCGCATGTTATTATTTTAATATGCATGTTATTGTTCATGAAATCGCAGGTGTTTAGGTTTCTTCAAACGTAATGCTCTGATCTGATATGAATCAATCAAACAATCAATAAAAGCTAAAAATCGAACTGATACGAATCATAATTACAGAGATAGTTGTTTAACGAAACTCATGCGTGGTATAATTTTTCTCGTGGACCTTTAACTGGCGAGAGGCATATGCTATAACCTTTTGTCGCTGCATCAACACGCAGCCTAAACCTTGGCGTGAAGCATCGCAATATACCACGAAGTCGTCCGTGCCTTCTGGTAGTGATAAGATTGGTGCGTCACAAAGCTTGTTTTTCAACAGCTGAAATGCTTCTTCCTGTTAGTCTCCCCAACCAAACTTCTTGTCTTTCTGAGTAAGGGAGGTCAAAGGTTGAGCGATTTTCGAGAAACCCTCAATGAACCTTCGATAATAACCAGCCAAACCTAAGAACTGTCGAATCTCGGTTGGCGTCTTTGGAGTCTCCCAGTTCTTTATCGCTTCAATCTTTGTGGGATCCACATGAATTCCATCTCCATTAACCACATGACCCAGAAACTGAACTTCGCGTAACCAGAACTCGCACTTCGAGAACTTTGCGTACAACTTCTCCTTTTTAAGTAGCTCTTAAATGTTGTTCGTGCTCATCCTTCGTCTTTGAGTAGATCAAGATGTCATCAATAAACACAATCATGAACTTGTCGAGGTACGGCTTACAAACTCTGTTCATCAAATCCATGAATACAGCTGGAGAGTTTGTCAGACCAAACGGCATAACCAGGAACTCGTTATGTCCATAAAGAGTCCTAAAAGCTGTCTTGGGAATACTTTCCTCTTGTATTCTCAACTGGTGATAACCATCGAAGATCGATCTTTGAGTAGAAACTTGAACCTTGCAACTGATCGAATAGGTCATCAATTCTTGGTAGAGGGTATCTATTCTTAATTATCAGCTTGTTCAGCTCCCGCTAGTCGATACACATGCGAAAACTACCATCTTTCTTCTTAACAAACAAAACTGGAGCTCCCCAAGGCGAGAAGCTTGGTCGGATAAATCCTTTATCTAACAGCTCTTGAAGTTGCGTTGACAACTCCTGCATCTCCGAAGGCACAAGTCGATAGGGTGCCTTAGCCACAGGCGCGACGCTTGGAACTAAGTCAATGTGAAACTCGACTTGTCTTTGAGGTGGCAATCCTGGCAAGTCTTCTGGAAAGACTTCAGGATATTCCTTTACGACTGGAATGTCTTCGATCTTTGGTTCAGCGGCTCCCTTATCAACGATATGTGCCAAGAAGGCAACACATCCCTTCTTCAAACACTTCCGAGCTTTTATGCAGCTAATGATCCTCAGAGGCGTATCCCGCTTCTCTCCATGTACTACGATCGTTTCTTCATCCGCCATTGGGATGCGAATGGTCTTCTCGTGACAAACAATCTCGGCTTTATTGCTTGACAACCAATCCATCCCTACTACCATGTCGAAGCTTCTCAACTCGACCGGCAGTAGATCTAGCGTAAATTCATGTCCTCCCAGTTCTATCACGCATCCTCTGATGGCTTCATTCGTTTCAACTAGTTTCCCATTAGCCAGTTCGATTGAGTATGAAATGTCTAACTTACTAGCAGTTAACCCAAGCATATTCTTAAATTCTAATGATACAAAGCTATAGTCGGCACCAGTGTCAAATAGAACAGATGCAAACTGTTGATTTATAGGGAACGTACCAGTGACAACATTCAGGTCCTGGCGTGCTTCCCTTGCTCCAATGTTAAAGACTCTGCCTTGCAATTGATTCAGTTTTGGGCATTCCCTTTTAAAGTGCCCCAGGTCCCCATAGTTGAAACATCCTGGTCCTTGACCATTCCCGTGTCCATTTCCGCCTCGACTTCCGTTTGCTCCCCGGTTACCAGCTTGATTCCCAACATTTCCATGGTTTCCATTCCCGCCATTTCCTCCCTGTTGGCGGTTCCCATTCCCATTTCCATGACCTCGCTGATTTCCACGACCAACACCGGTACCAACCCAGCATGTTTCCTTTGAATGGCCAGTCTTCCCGCAAGACTCGCATTTCCTGAGTCTGCATGGGCCGGGATGATGGTACTGGCATGTATCACACTTGGGCAGAGTGCCCATGTAACCCTTCCCTCTGTTTTCGACACCGGTTTTGGCCCTGGCCGATGTGCTTGTCTCACCTTTCTTGCACAAACCGCTGGTACCTTGCTTGAAGTTGGAGTATTTCCGTTTGTTTTCACCAGACGACTCCACATGAGTCTCCTTCTTCTTCGGTTCAGAGTTTGAAAACTTGTTCAACCGAATGGCTTCTTTTGTAAGTGCCACACTGAGATCAATGGCTTCAGTAATCGTTGAAGGCTTGGACGTGGTTACCATGCTTATGATCTGGGGTGCCAATCCCCAGATGAAGCGCTCAATGCGTTTAAATTCGGGCATGACCATGTAAGGCACCACATGGGACAAATCATGAAACCTCTGAACATATTCGGCGATTTTAGGACCCTCCATTTTTAGGTGCCAGAACTCAGTTTCTAACTTCTGTATTTCAGCCCGCGAACAGTATTTCTTCCTCATGAGCTCTTTCAGCTCAGCCCATGTTAGTGCATACGCCGCCGCCTCTCCCAATGTTTGAACTTGCAGATTCCACCATGATAGGGCACCATCAAGAAAAAGCCCTGAGATGTATGTAACTTGTTGCTCGGGGGCACACCTGCTGTTCCTTAGAATAGAATCTGTCTTTTCTGCCCACCTGACGAACGCAACAGCACCTCCAGTGTCGTTGAAATTTACGGGCTTACAGTGAAGAAATTGTTTGTAGGTGCACCCTGCACAAACGATAGTATTTACAGATGGTATTAGCGGATGTGCTAGAAATATCCAAATGTATCGTAATGTGTCTCAAGCGACTTGGACATTACCATTGGGTGGATTGTTGTTGTTATTTGAGGTATTCCTGCTTGTTTCCGCGTGGGAGGCCGCATACTGAGCTATTGCTACGGCAATTCGCTCTTGGAGTTCCGCCTCAGTAGTAGGCAAACTTGGGTCTCGTCGTGGAGGCATCTTCTAAAAGATGATCATATTGGTCAGGTCATAGTAAGTAAATAATATGCGTACGTAATAACATTCATCAACCAATTACACATAACATCCCATGTTATAATATAAAACAAATAATTCAACAAAGCATGTAGTGAGAACGTTGCCATTGAGCTTTCATTAATCATGACCACAATATAGTTTTACATGTTTTACAGTACATCATACATCAAAAATAAGATCATAGGGTTACATCACCCCCAAAATACAAGTCAGTCTACACAAATCCTATACAAAAGTGTGGCCTTCCAAAAGTCTTCACATGCTGGCCCAATTCCGACTTTCTCACCAAAACAACTTGCCTGCATCAAACCAAAAATATAGCTACGCTGATGGTGGAGGAGGAGGAGGGAAGAAAATCAAACGGCGCAAGCGCACCCAGTCTTCCTCAAGTGCATGAATGACGCGCAGCAAGTAGGCAATCTGCTGCTCGGAGGTAAGGAAACGAATATCCGAATCCGGGGGTAGCGGGAGGGGAGCGTGTGGTGCGGTAAAAGGAGTCTGACAGTGACACGAGGGAGGACGTGGAGTCCTCTCTAGCTCCCCGACTCGATGACTCAGAGCATCCTGCTGCAACTGCAGGGATGTAAGTATGTCCTCTGTGGTATATCCACATGAAACGAGTGATAAGGGTCTGACATGGGCATAACATTGGGCAATGACCACAAAAATGGCTCGCCCGACGGTAAAAGAAGGCATAAATGGAAAAGCAGCTGTCGTGGGTGGCATGTGATCATGTGGCCCAGTAGAGGGTCCTTCCCCTGGACGGGGAGGGGGTATGTCCTGGAGGAAGGTGATAGTTAAGTCTGTGCGGTGGACATCAGATGCGTGTGGGTGAAACTGGGGAGTATCAAGGGGTGCAAAAGCATGTGCAGTAGGTGGGGTGACTGGTAGAACAAACGGGGGATAATCATCATCATCCTCGATCCACCCATTACGGGTGTCAGCGTATTGAGGGTCGACGTGCGTGGCAAATGGTGCATGGTCGACAACAGGTGGCGCAAGAGCGGGTGCATCAGCAATAGGAACATCAGAAACCGGTGGTACGATGACTGGTGCACCCATGACGTGTGGTGCCATGACTGGAGGATCAATATGGTTAGGCTCTAGCAGAGGATCAGACAATAGTGGAACGACTGGAACATTGATAGGGTCGTGAGCAATGAAAGGCTCTGGACCAACTGGAGCAGGCTCAACTGGTACAAACTCGACCTCAGGCTCCGGGCCAAAGTCCTGGGGAACAACAGGTGCGGCTGACATCGCCATGTCGGAGTAAGCGTTAGAAGAGTAGTGCTACACGCCCTGGTCATGAAAGGAAGCAGATGCCACAGACTCAAACGAGTCTGGACCGGATGGATCAGAAGGAGCCCCCTCCACAGGAGCCTTAGCAATAGGAACTACAGGGTCATCAACTGGAATATCGTCCTTCATAGGAGCCCCACCATCCGGGTCTCCCTCCGAGGTACCCTCTATGAAAAGGTCGATATCATCGTCTGATAACGCATCGAAAGGTAAATCCTCTAAAGGAAAAGCAGCGAGGGGGATAGGAGCAAGGATCAAAACGAGAGGTAAATCCCCATCGACAGGGCCATCAGCTAAAAGCGCAACGTCTGTCAGGGCAAACGGATGGAAGTCGTGATCATCAGTGCTCGTGGTATCTGACGTATAAACCTCGCTCTCCGATAGTATCTCATCGTCCGATACAATCGCCATGGGGTCCAACGTATCTGATTGTCACACCCCCAAAATCCACCTGCGGAGTATCACCGCTTGGGAGCGTGACTGACCATGATCAAGCCATCAATCATATTGAACATAGCATAATATAAATAAGATAGTTGGTAAAACCCAAATCAATACGATTGATGTTCCCAACCAAACATTGTATCAATAGCGGAAGCGTAATAATAAAAATCCAAAGTAAAGTTATAAGTTCAATTGTTTAACATAAAGTCTACGATCCGAATCCCACAACGACCTGCTCCTCCTTGTGCAAGCTCCATAAGTACCTAAGGTCCTGCAAGGCATGCAGCAGAGAGTCAACAACTAGTTGAGCGAGTTCACAGTTAACAGTTCAGTAATAATATAGTGTGAGCAGTAATAGTTTCGTTTGTTACGTCATGTATCGTATAGTTTCCATCGCGGCCTCCCAGGCAGGTGTGCGAAGATTAGGGGATAACTATCCCAAGTATTCTAGACTAGGTTTGTTTGTATCGCGGCCTACCAGGCAGGTGTGCGAAGACGTTAGTAAGTTTAGTTCGCGGCCTTCCAAAGGCAGGTGTGCGAAGTCAGTCATAATATCGCGGCCAACCCTTGGCAGGTGTGCGAAGATCAGTTCAATAGGTGTTACTAGTCTAGTCGGTTGGTATTCGATAAGTTCTATCAGCTAAGTATACACAATAATCCATCAACCCCATTCCCACCCGGGAACCCATGCCTTGGCTGTGTGAACTCACCTTGGGTTTGCTCGGTATGCTAAGTTAAGTGCTCACAAGAAGTCAATCAAAGCCTAGAGTATGCATTTATACACAGTTAGTTCATGTTGGATAAGTTTCACACACAATCTATGTCACAAAGTGCTTGGTAATTAATCGTAGGTATCACGTAAGCCGTAGTCAATATTATGCAATACAATTTAGTGTAGTTACCAATAACACACTTTGACGGGGTTAATCAGTTTAACTGGGTTAGCACATACCAGCAAGATTACACAGTTAACAAGGTTACATTCATCAGAATTAATAACTTAGTTGAGTTATTAATTAATCAAGTTACAAACTTAACAGAGACCACAAGAAAAATCATCACATAAATCACGAAATCCACTTGGGCCGAAAACAGTGGGGGGCCGAGATCCTTTATTGGCGAAAACACAATTGGGCCGAAAATAGTTATAGCCGAAAACACTAATGGGCCGAAATCTATTTGGGCCGAAAACACTTTGGCCAAAATCACTTATGGTCGAAATCCCTTTGGGCCGAAAACAATACTTGGGCCGAAAACACCAATGTGTTTTCGTGGGGTAAGGGATTTCGTAGGGGGGGGGGGTTTCATCGGCTAGTCATCATCAACAACATCACAGTAGATTACGAGGATACATAAATCTCTATCTTATTTAACAGTTTCAATAACAGAGCAATCAGTTTGTAATCATCATCCTATCATAACAGGCATGCGTGATCGATATTATTAACCAATATATATGACAGTTATCATACGAAATCATCAACATTATTCGAACACAGACAATAGTTTCAATCAGCCGATCTATCTACATGTACATCCACCCATTCGATTTTACAATTAGCGTTTGTATCATGAGATTAATCATCGAGAAACCATAACATAATCACATAACATTCACTATACAGTCTAACGTATGCATTCAAACATGAAATCATTCATATTTCAAACAATAGTGCAACTAACCGTGAGGATAGATGATAGATCACAAGATTGATTAGAGGAAAGGATGAAGTCTTGTGGTTGCCGTCGCACAAGTGAGTAAGGTTCTAGGGTTTTTTGCCGATTAGAATTATCACGTAAAGGCTAAGAACAAAAATATAAAAGGAACTACTGGGCCAAAGCCCATTTGATTTCGCTGGACATCAGTGGACGAAAACACCAAGTGTTTTCATCACTTGTGTTTTCGTTAGGTAGGGGGGTTTTCACCAGGGGGTGTTTTCAAGTGAAAGTGATTTCATACATTCCAAGTTTGTTGATATTAGGCACGCTATTAGACAAAACATATATTACATCCACACTAAATCCCCACACCATATAAATCATATCAATCATATAAATCACTGCACGTGTACAGTGTACGCATACAAACATGTCGTGAACATAAACAATCCAAACAATTAACGTGTAATAAATGCGAAGATAGAAATCGTGGAAATTCGAGTTGTCACATTATCCCCAACTTAGAAGAAATTTCGTCCCGAAATTTGGTACGCACTCACTGAGGAAGCTAGGTAGGTTGTATCGTTTACTGGTTTTCCTGGGGTGTCACATCATCCCCCCGTTGATTTGGAATTTCGTCCCGAAATTCTGTAGTAGTAGCTTCAGCCTCAGTAGTGGTTGCACGGTTCTCGAATAACTGGGGATACTTTTCTGTCATCTGGTCTTCGCGTTCCCAGGTGTACTCTGGGCCACGTCGGGAGTTCCAACGAACTCGAACAAGAGGGATTCTCTTGTGTTTGAGGACCTTCACATCCCGGTCCGTGATTTCTATAGGTTCCTCGACGAACTGCAACCGCTCGTCGATAGTGAGTTCCTTAAAAGGAATGATGAGGGTCTCATCTGATAGGCACTTCTTCAGATTTGACACGTGGAAAACATTGTGAACTGCCCCGAGTTCAGTTGGTAGGTTTAGCTTGTAGGCCACTTTGCCTATTTTCTCAATGATCTCGAACGGTCCGACGTTTGCCAAAACGAACCACACCCTCCCAGGGTGAGACTTTAAGTAAGACCCGGTCCCCGACCTGAAATTCCAACGGTTTCCTACGCTTATCCGCGTATGCTTTCTGACGGTCACGTGCTGCCGCCATGCGTTGTCGTATTTGTGCAATCTTTTCCGTGGCGTCCACTACAATCTCTGGACCCATAATCTGACTATCCCCCACCTCTGCCCAACAGAGAGGTGACCGGCATTTACGCCCGTACAATGCCTCGAATGGAGCGGCTTGAATGCTGGTGTGATAGCTGTTACTGTATGAGAATTCCACCAAAGAGAGATGTTTTTCCCAGCCGTTGCCGAAGTCAATGACACATGCCCGCAGCATGTCTTCAAGAGTTTGGATCGTTCGCTCAGACTGCCCATCCGTCTGAGGATGATATGCTGTGCTCATGTCTAACCGTGAGCCGAAAGATTTATGCATTGCTTGCCACAGCTCTGACGTGAATCGTGCATCCCGATCTGAAATGATGGAAGTGGGCACCCCGTGCCTCGACACAACTTCTTTGAGATAAACGTCTGCGAGAGTGGAGAACTTATCCGTTTCCTTTATAGCCAGGAAGTGTGCAGACTTGGTGAGTCGATCCACGATCACCCATATGGTATCATTCCCACGCTGGGATCTGGGTAAGCTTGTAACGAAATCCATGGAAATTTCTTCCCATTTCCATTGCGGTATCTTGGGTTGCTGAAGTAAGCCCACTGGTTTCTGATACTCGACCTTGACTCTTGCACATGTCAAACACTTGCCGACGTAAGTAGCGATGTGGGCTTTCATACTAGGCCACCAGTATGTTGTTTTGAGATCGTGGTACATTTTATCCGACCCTGGATGTACCGAGTAGCGAGACTTGTGAGCTTCATCCATCACAAGTTCTCGTAAACCGCCATAAAGTGGGACCCAAATACGCCCCGTTACATAGTAGGCGCCATCTTCCTTTTGTTCCATTCGTTGCCTTGAGCCGCGTAAGGCTTCAGCTTTGACGTTTTCGGGTTTCAATGCTTCAATCTGAGCAGTTCGTATCTGTGCAGGAAGACTGGACTGAATAGTGAGCTGCAAAGCTCGTACGCGTCTAGGTAGAGTGTCTTTCCGACTGAGAGCATCAGCCACAACATTGGCCTTGCCTGGATGATACTTGATGGCGCATTCGTAGTCGTTCAGTAGTTCAACCCATCTCCGTTGACGCATGTTCACATCCTTCTGCTTGAAGATATGCTCGAGACTCCTGTGATCAGTGTAAATTGTGCACTTGGTACCGTACAGGTAGTGTCGCCATATCTTAAGTGCAAAAACAACAGCTCCCAGCTCTAAATCGTGCGTCGTGTGGTTCCGTTCATGAACCTTGAGTTGCCGCGAAGCATAGGCAATAACTTTATCACGCTGCATCAATACACAATCAAGCCCCTGTATCGATGCGTCACAATAGACCACGAAATCTTCCGTGCCCTCTGGCAATGAGAGAATAGGCGCGCTGCAAAGCCTATCCTTTAAGTACTGAAAAGCCGTTTCCTGAGAATCTCCCCAACGGTAGGTGACATCTTTCGGTGTCAGTAGTGTAAGTGGTTGCGCGATCTTGGAGAAGTCTTTGATGAATCGTCTGTAGTACCCCGCCAAACCTAAGAATTGGCGTATTTCCGTTGGTGTACGCGGTGCAGGCCAGTTCCTGATCGAATCTACCTTGGATGGATCGACATGGATCCCATCCCTGTTCACCACATGGCCTAAAAAGTGGACTTCACGAAGCCAGAAGTCGCATTTTGAAAACTTGGCGTACAGTTGTTCCTTTCGAAGAAGTTCCAAGATAAGTCGTAAGTGCTGCTCGTGTTCCTCCTGACTCTTGGAGTACATCAGAATGTCGTCGATGAAGACAATGACGAACTTGTCAAGATAGGGTTTGCACACCCTGTTCATAAGATCCATGAAGACTGTAGGCGCGTTCGTAAGCCCGAATGGCATGACTAGGAACTCGTAATGGCCGCAGCGAGTTCTGAATGCTGTCTTGGAGACGTCCTCATCCTGGACTCTCAGCTGATGATAACCAGATCTTAGATCAATCTTGGAGTAGTAACTCGACCCTTGCAACTGGTCGAATAAGTCGTCAATGCGTGGAAGAGGATAACGGTTCTTCACTGTGACCTTGTTCAGTTCACGGTAATCAATCTCACATCCTGAAGGTGCCATCCTTCTTTTTCACAGATAATTGGTATCCAAGAGTTCTTGTAGCTCCCCAAGGCGAAGAGATAGGTCGGATAAATCCCTTATCCAAGATTCCTTGTAGTTGCGTCGATAGTTCCTCCGATTCTGGTGGAGCTAAGCCATACGGTGCTCGAGTTATGGGTGCTGCTCCTGGAGCGAGCTCGATTTGAAATTCGACCTGACGATGAGACGGTAGACCAGGTAAATCTTTAGGAAACACCTGAGGTAAGTCGCGTACAACTGGATGGTCTTCCAACTTCTTTTCTTTCACTGATGCGTCAGTAACAAGAGCCAAAATTGCGGTGTGGCCTTTCCGCAAACATTTCTGAGCCTTCAAGAAAGAGGTGATGCCAACCACAGCACCACTCTTGTCGCCTTGAACTTCGAGAGGTTCTTGACCAGAACGAGGAATGCGAACAATCTTTTCTTTGCATAGGATTTCTGCTTGCTGTTGCTGCTGGCGATTCCGAGTTGCAGGCCGTGGGCTCCTGGATTCTTAGCTTCATGGCCCATCATGAGACACCTCTGGCAACGTCCCTCGTTGCACTAACCACCGTGGTGTCTGTTGCATTAGTTACACTTTGGTGAATTCCCCGATATCTACCCTGCCCCTGACCACCAGAAGTTGGCTGACTCGGCTCTGGTGATCACTATTCTTGCGCTGCTGTTGTGCTTGAGACTGAACGGTAGCTGAACCCTTGCTGGAATACTCATCCCATTTCCGCTTGTTGTCACTAGGAGTAGCGGGAATAGTAGAAGTGATAGCGGTAGTAATAGTGCTGATACAACTAGGCATCCTGTTCTGTTCCACTGCCTGATCCGTGAGGCGGTGAGCAAGACGCTGAATGTCTTGGATATCGTCGAGGTTAGCCGATGTAGCATGGCTCTGAATCTCTGAGGCTAGACCCTTAAGGTACAATTCGATACGCTTGCTTGGAGGGTCCACCATGGTTGGACACAAGATGGCCAGTTCGTTTGACCGTGTCGTATAAGCTTCAATTTCTGACCCCGTTATTTTCAAATGGTAAAGCTCCACTTCCAACTTGTGGATGTCATCACGCGTGCAATATTCCCTTTTAATGCGTTCTTTGAATTCGTTCCAGGGGTGGCGTTAGCAGCTGCCAACCCTAGTATCTGTACTTGCGCGTTCCACCAGGTTAGCGCGATTCCTTCCAAAGTACCAGTGGCGTACTTGACCCTGCGAGCCTCAGGGCATTCACACATCTCGAATACCGACTCGAGCTTCCCAAACCAATTGAGTAGTCCCACTGCTCCTTCTGTGCCACTGAATGTGCTAGGACGACAGTCCATGAAGTTCTTGAATGTGCAGACAGGTTGCTCTGCGTTCTGACCCGTTGCGCGAGAAAGATAGGTCAAGGTTAAGCGCGAGAGTTGGGTCACGAGAGTAGGATCTAACATCCTAGGATAGGTCTGGAACAGCAGGCTATGCCTCCTGCTTGTGCGGCTGCAAGTGCCGCAGCAACTTGTTCGTTAATGAGAGCCGTCAACTGGGCTTGAGTCATGTTAACACGTCCAGACATGATCGAACAGTAAAGGTAGCATAAGTATGAATGGTTCGCGAGTAGTGCGATGACAGAAAAGTGTAGGCACACATAGGTGTTCTTAAGCAGTAACAAGTAGTGAGCAAAGTAATGTAAGCATACTACGAGCAAAGTTCTATGCAATTCTAGCATGTAGGCAATAAACATAAACCTTATTACCTAGGATGTTGAGTCTTGCACGTGGAGCGAAGCGTCGTTGTGGATTGTTGAGAGCACTGTTCTGGTTAGAGTCCGGTTTTAATAAAAACGTTTTCCCATATTAAAACCAAGTTCTCTATAACCAATGGCTCTGATACCAATCTGTCACACCCCCAAAATCCACCTGCGGAGTATCACCGCTTGGGAGCGTGACTGACCAGGATCAAGCCATCAATCATATTGAACATAGCATAATATAAATAAGATAGTTGGTAAAACCCAAATCAATACGATTGATGTTCCCAACCAAACATTGTATCAATAGCGGAAGCGTAATAATAAAAATCCAAAGTAAAGTTATAAGTTCAATTGTTTAACATAAAGTCTACGATCCGAATCCCACAACGACCTGCTCCTCCTTGTGCAAGCTCCATAAGTACCTAAGGTCCTGCAAGGCATGCAGCAGAGAGTCAACAACTAGTTGAGCGAGTTCACAGTTAACAGTTCAGTAATAATATAGTGTGAGCAGTAATAGTTTCGTTTGTTACGTCATGTATCGTATAGTTTCCATCGCGGCCTCCCAGGCAGGTGTGCGAAGATTAGGGGATAACTATCCCAAGTATTCTAGACTAGGTTTGTTTGTATCGCGGCCTACCAGGCAGGTGTGCGAAGACGTTAGTAAGTTTAGTTCGCGGCCTTCCAAAGGCAGGTGTGCGAAGTCAGTCATAATATCGCGGCCAACCCTTGGCAGGTGTGCGAAGATCAGTTCAATAGGTGTTACTAGTCTAGTCGGTTGGTATTCGATAAGTTCTATCAGCTAAGTATACACAATAATCCATCAACCCCATTCCCACCCGGGAACCCATGCCTTGGCTGTGTGAACTCACCTTGGGTTTGCTCGGTATGCTAAGTTAAGTGCTCACAAGAAGTCAATCAAAGCCTAGAGTATGCATTTATACACAGTTAGTTCATGTTGGATAAGTTTCACACACAATCTATGTCACAAAGTGCTTGGTAATTAATCGTAGGTATCACGTAAGCCGTAGTCAATATTATGCAATACAATTTAGTGTAGTTACCAATAACACACTTTGACGGGGTTAATCAGTTTAACTGGGTTAGCACATACCAGCAAGATTACACAGTTAACAAGGTTACATTCATCAGAATTAATAACTTAGTTGAGTTATTAATTAATCAAGTTACAAACTTAACAGAGACCACAAGAAAAATCATCACATAAATCACGAAATCCACTTGGGCCGAAAACAGTGGGGGCCGAGATCCTTTATTGGCGAAAACACAATTGGGCCGAAAATAGTTATAGCCGAAAACACTAATGGGCCGAAATCTATTTGGGCCGAAAACACTTTGGCCGAAATCACTTATGGTCGAAATCCCTTTGGGTCGAAAACAATACTTGGGCCGAAAACACCAATGTGTTTTCGTGGGGTAAGGGATTTCGTAGGGGGGGGTTTCATCGGCTAGTCATCATCAACAACATCACAGTAGATTACGAGGATACATAAATCTCTATCTTATTTAACAGTTTCAATAACAGAGCAATCAGTTTGTAATCATCATCCTATCATAACAGGCATGCGTGATCGATATTATTAACCAATATATATGACAGTTATCATACGAAATCATCAACATTATTCGAACACAGACAATAGTATCAATCAGCCGATCTATCTACATGTACATCCACCCATTCGATTTTACAATTAGCGTTTGTATCATGAGATTAATCATCGAGAAACCATGACATAATCACATAACATTCACTATACAGTCTAACGTATGCATTCAAACATGAAATCATTCATATTTCAAACAATAGTGCAACTAACCGTGAGGATAGATGATAGATCACAAGATTGATTAGAGGAAAGGATGAAGTCTTGTGGTTGCCGTCGCACAAGTGAGTAAGGTTCTAGGGTTTTTTGCCGATTAGAATTATCACGTAAAGGCTAAGAACAAAAATATAAAAGGAACTACTGGGCCAAAGCCCATTTGATTTCGCTGGACATCAGTGGACGAAAACACCAAGTGTTTTCATCACTTGTGTTTTCGTTAGGTAGGGGGGTTTTCACCAGGGGGTGTTTTCAAGTGAAAGTGATTTCATACATTCCAAGTTTGTTGATATTAGGCACGCTATTAGACAAAACATATATTACATCCACACTAAATCCCCACACCATATAAATCATATAAATCACTGCACGTGTACAGTGTACGCATACAAACATGTCGTGAACATAAACAATCCAAACAATTAACGTGTAATAAATGCGAAGATAGAAATCGTGGAAATTCGAGTTGTCACACTGATACTCCAGTATCAGAAGAAGAAGCCATAGTGTCTATAACACAACCACACATATGCACATATATCAACATATAATCAAGTAAACATGTAAGTCACAATAATGCAAGCAAATAATCATCCTTGTCTTCCCCAGACTATCCCTCCCAGTCTCTCTGACTGAACACCCTAGCCTCTCAGACTAACTCCCTGGTCTCTAAGACCAACTCCCAGTCTCTAAACTAATCCCCTGGTCTCTAAGACCAACTCCCTGATCTCTAAGACCAAACCTCCCAGACTCTAAGACTGAACCTCCCCAATCTCTAAGATTGAACCCCTTAGTATCTAAGACTGAACCTCCCTCGGTCTCTAAGACTGAACTTCCCAGCCTCTAAGGCTAAACTCCCTTAGTCTCTAAGACTGAAATATAAATTTTGAAAAGTGTATCTGTGCCTTTTGTTTGTAAAAATGTTTGTACCCTGTATCTGGATGTTTAGTATATGCTATGTAAAAATGTTTTCGTTAGGGCCCTAGTGATCATAGTCTAGACTGGAGAAAGAATCCTAGTTCGCTATGATCGAGGCTCAGATACTAAGCTGTCACACCCTGGCTTTTGCGGAAGCGTGGATTATTTTGGTTTGACTTCTTAATACGATAGCAACCATCATAACAATGCTATATGAAAATAAAACACAAGATGTTCATCCATTCATTAAGTTAAACAATACCACAACATCATTGTTTTGAAAATTGTTGACACTTAAGACAAATTACAAACCATACTTGTTTAAGACGTGTTCATAAGACACCACAAAAGACTTAAAATAAGATGTGTTTTAAGGATATGTAACCCGTCCAGGTAAGGGTTACACGTCCTAAACCAACTACCCTGGACGACATCTTTATTCAACGCAGCTTGACATGTGCAGACACCTGCCAGATCCTTTAGTTTCCTGAAATACATGTAGTTTGAAAAATCAACAAAAGTTGAGCGAGTTCATCTGTAAGTGAGTATGTATAAATCTTTAAAATATGTCTGTAAGTATGAAAATCCCTGGTATGGAGCAATTAAGGAAAAACTGATCACCAACGGGTTGCAAAGCCAATGGTATGTGTGAAATTGGTGCAGGAAGACTCAAACCTAGCAAATTTGTCTACGGTATGAAGACATAGTCACCACTATGGGCCGCCCCGGCCTCATGGGTGTGGGCTTGCTACACCCAAATAGATCTATCACTCATGTCCCTTGCTCCTACAATGAGGATTAATGGCCTTAAGTTCCATGCCCACCACTCACATGATCGCGTAGTAAAAACCCTCCTTAAGCTAACCATACCATGTAAATAAATGTCTGTAATAATTGTAAAATGTATTTCACCCCCGAAGTATAAAACTGAAAACAATTAAGAGAAAAGGGGGACATGAACACACTGAAGTGCGTCTCCTGTGTCATAACGTCAACTCAAACTTGATCAGCTACCCAGCGACCTACAACGTACTAATGTCTATTAGACGAACGGGCCGTGCCATGACTTAGGGTTTAATGTTTTTGAGTTGCGTTACTTTGATATTATTGCAAGTTGTGACTTCTTGTTAAAATAATAATAACTATTTTAACTTAAATTTTGTTTTTAGGAATAATAGTTAGGCAACTATTTCGTATCCATACTTCTCGAGAATTTTAGCTTCCGTATTTACTTCCCAAGGATGGGGTATTTATACATGTACATTTGTAATTCCGAAAAATATATTTAAGTCCCACTTAGAAAAATATATCTAAATTATTTTTCCAAAAACATCTTAATTCAAAATATATATATTTTTCCCAAAAATAATATATTTTACCTCATTAATTTCCAAAATAATATTTTACCAAAAATGTACGTGTAAGAGTATTTTCTGAAATATTACATAAGTTACGTTTTAGCGTTCCGTGTTGCAATAACAAATGCGAAGCTTAAATATTTATTCCGTGAGAGTTTTGGTATTATTTTGGAGTTGTAATTTTTCATTGTATTTGTCAAGTTATATTATTTTACCCTAAAATAATATAACTAGTTCACAAAATAAACAAATAATCATACAATTGTCTTAGAATAAAATATATACTCTAAATATATATATTTATCAATTTTTATTTACCAAAAATCAATCTCCGATACTTTGTATTTTTGTAACAAAAAGTATGGCGAAGTTTATTTTGAAAACCAAGTTAAAAATATATTTGTAAACACTTGTTAGAAAAATATTTTCTAAGTGTTGGATTTTTAGAAAAATTTTACCAGAGTTTCCTTTGTAAATGGAGGTGTCCATACTTATAAGCATATCATTTTCTTTTGTAAAAATCATCACAATTCATTCACAATCATCAACAATTAACCTTTACGTACCAATTTTGCCAAAATCAAGTAATAACTACTACATGAACTTGAACATTTGTAAAAATATGTAGTAACTTACTAGTATTCTTTGTAAGTCTTGTTACTCTTTAAAATGTGATTAACTCTTTAAAAACTTTATTTTTAAAGAATTTATGCGTTTACAACTTCCAATCATATTTTTTAAAAATATTTCTTTATGAAATTTTCTTGTTATACAAGTGTTTCTACACTTGTTTACCCACCAAAAATGAGATTAGTTTATGTAATGTCCAAGATTTTATGAAACTTATATTTCTAACTTGGTTCTTTTGAAAAACCACTCATGGATCTTTAGATCTACATGATGTATTTATGTTAGTATGATGTTATCTTGAGATGTTACTGATTTCTTGCTGATTACTTGTTAATATTGATTATAAGAAATGTTGTTGATCATTATGCATGTTAACGGAACCAATATAACTCGCTTTAGAATGTTAAAGCTGAAAAACAGAAAGTTGTTTAGTGATTACAGCCAACTTCAGTTGGCTGCAACCGAACCTTAATTAAGAGAAAAATGTATTTTCTGAAGTCTAGATTTATGTATTATGAAATACGCTTCTAATGGCACTGGAATCATAATTTTTGGACTTCGTTTATATTTTTAAAGACCCTTTTAAAAACAGACCCTTTTAAAAACAACAGCTGAAGCTGACTTTTCACTGCAATAAATGAGTGATGTGTTTTTGGTCATAACTGGAAATCTATGATGAATCAACTCATGAAATTTGTACAATAGATGACAACTGATGTATTTGTAGTTACCCCACTGGAATTTCGTAAATCGGACTCTCGATGAATTTTAAATAAATTATTCCATAGGCTGCAGTCAGAAAAAGATAAATCTGAGTGCAGTTCGGAAAATGATTTTTAATAAAATATTCGTGATGAATGAGATCCCGAGATTTTCACACAATAATATTTAGAATTTAGCACCTTCTGTAAAAAGTTGGGAATTTTCGAAATAAGATAACTATTTTATTACAATGCTCGAAAACAGCCCAGTTTTGGATATTTAAGTTGAAATGACATAAGTAGTAATTTGCGTGTCTAAATGTCGAGTATGATATCTGTGAATGATCTAACACGTTATGTGTCGATAAAAGTGTTATGTGCAATGTCGTATGTTTATTTGTGAATGGGAATAGATGGGGAGGTTACATGGGCATAAACCGTTAAAGTAATGCGTGTCATGTGTTAGATACGTGTAGGAACTTTGTGCTCAATTTGAAAACCACTAAATGACTAACTGGTAATCATATTAGGACGTGATTGACTGACCTTGACTGTTAGCTATATTTGAGAATCTAACCGAGCAAACCGAGGTGAGTTCACATACTTTCTAAGGCATGGGATTCCCGGTGGTTTGGGAATGGGATAAAGAATTAAAACAAAACCTACATATCCTCCTTGGGTAGGATATGTACGGCCATCCTCCTTGGGTAGGATGCCAATATTATTCCTGCGTATTCTCCTTGGGTAGAACTACGTACGTTCGTCCTCCTTGGGTAGGACAACAACCTTAAAACGTACTAGACAAAACTCTATCATAAGTCCCTCATTTTTATATCGACTTAATCGCCGAGGCCAATGGCGTGCGGGTCATTAGTTAATAGCGCTATTAGGTTTAACAAACCTCACACCGTGCCAGTCGGACGGGCGTGTACTAATGGACTATGGCAAACCATCAATGATGATAGACACTGATGTAGGGCACAACTTACTTGCGTAGTAGTCGATATCATACGGTCTAGTAGTTCACATGGGGAAGCCCCCACTAATCATGGATATGGTTTGGGTAATAAGGAATGAACTGGTTAATTTTACTTTCAACTACGGGGTAACCCCCACGGCAATTACGCCAACGAAAGTCAAACCACGTTTTCAGAAACAACTTAAAACTAATCAACCAACCGTGAACTCACTCAACTTTGTTGTTGACTCGTTGTTACATGCCTTACAGGTCGCTAAATGCTTGGAGCTTGCACGGGGAAGGAATCGTTATGATGTACGGGCTATTATGTTCCGTGCTTAATATTTAAATCCTTATGAACTTATTAAACTTACGCTTTGAACTTTAAACTTTTAAACTGTGGACTTATGTTTTTGGATTTACATTTATGCTTCTGCTGTTTAAACTAAACTTAGTTAACTAGCTTTGGTCACCAATCATATTGTGGTTGATTTTATTTACTTAAATATGTTGTTCGATATGATTGGTGGCTCGATCCTGTCACGCCTCCAAGCGGTGATACTCCGCATGGTGGATTTTTGGGGGTGTGACAGATTGGTATCAGAGCCATTGGTTATAGTGAACTTGGTTTTGAAAAAAGGGAAAAGCTTTTTGACAAAACCAGACTATAACCTGTACAGTGCTCAATGATCCACAATGATGCTTCGCTCCACGTGCAAGACTCGACACAATAGGTGGTATGATCTATGTTATATTGTCGGTTAGATAGTTTACACTGTGCATTAGATAACGTGATAATTGCTATTTGAACCTTGTGTGCTTACTCTCTACTGTCGTCCCACACTTACGCACTTTCTCATCAAAACTTTACACATTGTCATTATTTTCACCCTTTTATTTTGTGAAAATATATGCTTAAGTTCATAAGAACTATTGAATATTTGAGGCTTAACTATTCTCATCAAAGCTTCCACAATGACGTTTAAAACCACTAATCGCATTTAACTTTGTTAATCACCCTTTAACCCCAAATTTAATCGCGATTAGATTATTAGAAAAAAAATCGCCATAGTTTCCCCTAAACTATGACGTTTCCCACGTTTTCAAAACGCGTTTAAATCACCAAATCAATTTTCCAAAATTATCATCAACACAAACCAATTTACAAAACACAACTTCTCAAGTAAAATCACACATATGCATCTTAAAGTCTTCATGAACATATTTATATATTTGTCAAGCCTTCTAAAAATAACATTATTTTTGTGCTCTATATTTAATCACACTTTTTATATAAACATGTTTATATAAATCTTTCAAGACCACTAAAAATAAATATGTTTTTAGGTTTATCCACAAGTTCCATATGCTTATATAACATGTTACAAAGTCACTAGTTTAGAAATCATGCTTTTAAGTTCTTTAACAACCTTACATTTTCCAAAAGAAATCCTCTTCATGTTTACATATGATTTTTATGAAGCTTTGAGGATGATGATCTTGCTTAAGCTAAACACGTTCATGTTTAGATCATATTTTTAATCATAATATGGCAAAATCATATTATCTAACATAATCTACACTATAGCAATCATCAAGAATACTATATATTTAGTCATATTATCTTGATTGTTATTATTTCTTTTAGAGTTTTTGAGTATTCTTTTAGTGAGTTTCAAGATGATTTCTCTTGTACTTATATAATATACATAACTAAAAAAATGAGTTTAGAAATCTTACTAATAGCACTTAGGCTAGGGAAGATCTGGATGAAAAAAAGATGATGAAGAACAAGAAGATGTGAAGCTCCAAGTGTAGAAAATAGGCTTCTAGTGAGCATCCATGCTTGCAACTCTTTTAGATCACCATAAAATAGACTTGTAAAGCTTAATTTTGGTAGTTTAGGATTTGAAAATGAAGGGTTCTAGGATATTAAAGTTAGCCGTGGGTTAAGGAAACAAGGAAAGAGGTTTGTGAACTTTGAAAGTGTAAGTAATGAAGTGAAATGATTATGTAGATGATATTATATCTACTCAATCTTTCCAAAGGTCAAATACATATCTTGCAACCATACTTATTTCCATCATATTCCTACTAACTTGTAGATTATGGGGTTGGCCCCACTTGGCCGAAATATTGGATGTAAATGGTGATTTATATATATTTTTTTCTTATATATATATATATATATAATGTTAAGTGTAATTATTTTTTTTTACTTTACTAGGTAAGGTAGAGTGTAATTAATTATTTAGGATGATAAGTGATATTAACTAGTTCACTAGACTAGTTGGTATTAGTTTCAGATGGTAAAACTACCACTGGTTCGCTCATCGATTCGATACCGGGTGATATACAAAAGATGCGGTATAATACCGGGAGCCATGGTTTTATTTTATCATCGATGTCATGGCGTTTATTTAAGGTGCTTACGATGCCAAAATGTGGTTAACTAGTTCGCTAGACTAGTGTAGGTTGTATTTTGATACCTTAAATGTTTTCCATTTAGGCGTCGGCTAGTTAACAGCACGTTTGCGTCGTACCGACGAAGCTTTGTCGCAAGTTGTTATTCCACCGTTAAGCGATGCATGAAGTGATTCCAAGTCCCAAAATAAGCTTAACTAGTTCGCTAGCTTCTTAGTTTGGTTGTTTTGTGACGAAAATACCGCTTACTAGTTTTTAGGGGCAACAAAGGACTAGTTATGTGTATAGCGATATAATACCGGAAACTTGTAATTTTGGGCACTCCGGTGATATTCCTAATGTGTTTTAGTGTATATGTCATTAATTGTCATAATTCCAAAGTTCCAGAAATGCTTAATTATTAATACGGACGAGCTAAAAATGTTATATTTTTAGCCGAAACGGACGATTTAGCGATTAGGGCGTCGCATCGGAAAGTCTTGTATTTTTGCAAGATGTGTTTTCACATTTGTGTTTTCTTACGTATATGGACTCAGTCATGTTATCCGTGTGTCGTTTCTCATTGTTTCGTTCTATTTTCACGCAGCACTTTCTACCAACACTTTTAGGACATTGTTTGGTTGGTTTCGCAATACGACGAAAACCAACATATGTTTTGGCATTTTGTTCTTGTCCTAACATTGTTATATAATAAACGACCAAGTTACGTAATTAAATTATGCTAAATGCATGAGATTAGGTAAATAAAATAGTGATTAACTTGTACGGAATTGCAGGTTATTTGCCAGTTGTCACATTCTCCCCCTGTTAAAAGAATTTCGTCCCGAAATTCACGTTGGGTTATCCCCTATAGGAGTCTTCTCGAACAGGTGGGGATACTGTGTCTTGATCTGATGTTCACATTCCCAGGTATACTTGGGTCCATGACGCGAATTCCAGTGGACCTTTACTAGTTTAATACGACTTTTCGTTGTCTTGTGGACTTAACAGTCCATAACCTCAATAGGTTCTTTGGTAAACAGGATTTTGTCGTCTACGTGAATTCCATCCGCTGGGATGATAATTGTTTCGTTGGTTAAACTTTTCTTGAGGTCCGTCACATGAATTGTGTCGTATATGTTATTAAGTTCTTCTGGCAACTGTAGCTTGTAAGTTACTATACCAACCTTTATCAGAATTTCAAAAGGCCCAATGTATTTCCGGTTTAGTTTTCCGCGTTTCCCGAATCTAGCTACGCCTTTCCAAGGCGAGATTTTCAGTAAGACTTTGCCTCCGACCTCGAAGGATAATGGTTTACGTCTTTTGTCCGCGTAGCTCTTTTTTCCGTCACGAGCCACTTTGATACGGTCTCGTATATTTGATATCTTATCGGTAGTCTCTTGGACCAGTTCAGGGCCAATGAGTTGTTTGTCTCCGACTTCCACCCAACACAGCGGTGATCGACACTTTCGTCCATATAGTGCTTCGAACAGGGCGACTTTAATGCTTGTGTGATAACTGTTATCTATGAGACTCTACCAGAGGTAAATGAGTCCCAGTTTCCGCCTAAATCCATCACACAGGTACGAAGCATGTCTTCCAAAGTTTGGATGGTTTGCTCGCTTTGGTCATCGGGTTGCGGATGAAATGTTGTACCTAGATCTAAACGAGATCTAAACGATGCCTGAAATGATTGCCAAATCCTTGACACGATGCGACCATCTCGGTCAGAGATTATTGAAACATGCACTCCATGACGTGCCACAATCTCTTTAAGGTAAAGTTCTGCTAACTTCTCGGTACTGTCTTTCTCGCGATCGGTAAGAAGTGAGCTGACTTGGTTAATCGATCAACGACAACCCAAATCATATCATGACCTCCAGAGGTCCGTTGTAGTTTTGTGATTAAATCCATTGATATATGTTCCCATTTCCAAACGGGAATCTCGGGTTGTTGTAATAGTCCAGATGCCTTTTGATACTCGGCCTTGACCTTTGCACAAGTTAGGCATTTCCCGACGTAGGTCGCAATATCTCCTTTGATATTAGGCCACCAGTAATATTCCTTTACATCCTGATACATCTTATCAGATCCGGGATGTATTGAATATTTTGACTTATGTGCTTCATCCAACACAAGTCTCGCAATCCGCCAAAGTAAGGAATCCAGATTCTTCCCATGAAGTACCTTGTGCCATCTTTGATCTCTTCCAGTTGTTTCTCTAATCCTCGCAAGGATTCTGCTTGAATGTTCTCCGGCTTTAGAGCTTCTAGTTGTGCATCGTGCACACGATTAGTGAAGTTCATCTGAATGGTTAACTCTAAAGCTCGTACACGTAAAGTTTTGACTCGCTCTTTCCGGCTTAAAGCATCCGCCACAACATTTGCTTTACTCGGATGGTACTTGATTTCACAGTCATGGTCATTCAACGATTCTACCCATCACAGCTGGCGCATGTTTAATTCTTTTTGATTGAATATACGTTGAAGACTTTTATGGTTTGTGAATATGGTACACTTAGTACCATAAAGATAATGGCGCCAAATCTTTAAAGCAAATACCACTACGCCTAATTCCAGGTCATGAGTGGTATAGTTCTTTTCATGAACTCTTAACTGTCGCGACGCATACGTGATGACTTTTTCACGTTGCATTAACAAGCAGCCCATGCCTTGACGCGTTGCATCACAGTACACCACGAAGTCATCGGTACCGTCAGGGAGTGATAAGTTGGCGCTTGGCATAGTTTATCTTTAAGTAATTGGAATGCCGTTTCTTGTTTTTCACCCCAATCAAACTTTCTATCCTTTTGAGTGAGCGAGGTTAGCGGTTGAGCAATTTTAGAGAAATTCTCAATGAATCTACGATAGTATCCCGCTAAGCTTAGAAATTGTCTTACTTCCGTTGGGGTCTTGGGAGCGTTTAAGTTCTTTATGGCTTCTATCTTAGCTGGGTCCACATGTATTCCATTCTCATTCACATCGTGACCGAGAAATTGCACCTCGCGAATCCAAAATTCGCATTTTGAGAATTTGGCATACAGTTGTTCTTTCTTAAGTAGCTCCAGAATAGTTCTCAAGTGTTGTTCATGTTCCGCCTTGGTTCGTGAGTATATTAAAATGTCATCAATGAATACAATCACGAACTTGTTGAGATATGGCTTACATACCCGATTCATCAAATCCATGAATACGGCGGAGCGTTTGTTAGGCTGAAAGGCATAACAAGGAACTCGTAATGCCCATAGCGAGTCCTGAACGCTGTCATAGGAATGCTTTCTTCTTTGATCCTCAGCTGATGGTGTCCGGATCTTAGATCAATTTTGGAATAGAAGCTAGAACCTTGTAACTGATCGAACAAGTCGTCAATCCTTGGTGAAGGATACCGGTTCTTTATGGTTAACTTGTTCAGTACTCGGTAATCTATACACATCCGAAAGGTTCCGTCTTTCTTCTTGACAAATAGCACCGAAGCTCCCCAAGGTGAGAAACTCGGTCTATTGAATCCTTTGTCAAACAATTCCTGAAGTTGAGTAGATAATTCCTGCATCTCCGAGGGTGCGAGTCTATATGAAGCTTTCGCCACCGGTGCAGCTCCTTGCACAAGATTGATACTGAATTCGACTTGTCGCTACGGAGGTAGTCCCGGCAAGTCTTTTGGAAAGACTTCAGGGTATCCCCTTACCACAGGGATGTCCTCCACCTTGTGCTACTCGGCCTTCTTGTCGACCACATGGACAAGAAAGGCAATGCATCATGTTCTCAGACTCTTCCGAGCCTTTATACAGTTGTTGGTCAGTAGCCGTGTGTCGTGTTTCTCTCCGTGCACCCAAAAGATGTTCTCTCGTCAGACAGGGAAAAAAAAGAATAATAGTTTTCGCAGCACAACTACTTCTACTCAGTTGTCGGCCAACCAGTCTATGCAAGAAGTTAAGTCGTAACAACCTAATTGAATGAGTGAAAAGTCGTTACTAAATTTTCGTGCTCCAAGTTCGAGTGTGCATCCTTTGATGTCTTTCCTTACTTGACTAATTTACCATTGGTCATCACTATGGAATGAGAGGATGATGTGCGTGAAGTGTGTTATATTTTTGATGAGTATTTAAGCCCCTTTTTTTTACACTTTTAGCCAAGTTTTAAATTTATAAAACACGATATTCACTAACACTAAACACACATATGGGCAAGTGCACCCATCGTGGACGTAGTATAGTGTTGGTAAGATACCGAGGTCGTCCAAGGACACAAGAGCTTTTAATACCGGTTTATCCTCAACGTCTAATCAAATCAAAAAGTTAGAAAAATGTTTTAAACTAAGAAAAAAAAAACTAACTAAATGCTGAAAATAAAAATAAAATAAAAACAGATAGACAAGATGAATCACTTGGATCCGACACGTGTATTAGTATAACCTTTGATTATTTTTGCACTTTTGCACTTGTTTAAGAGATTTTCTTAGTTATTGTAGTAGGCCCCTCTTTTGAAGGCGACGTTACCCTCAACCCAGTAGTTTGAGTCAGCAAGGATACAATCCTAAAGGGTCAGATTATTGAAAGATAATGAATTAAGTTATTAATGCAAATTGTGGTAGGCCCCGCTTTTGGCGGTGACGTTACCCTCGGCTAAGTAGTCTGAGTCAGCAGGGATACAGTCCTAAATAGCCGGGTTATAGTATTAATAGTAGTTAACTTATGAGGGGGTCAAAGAGTTTGGATCCCCGCCATCCAATACCTATGGGCATTGAAGGAGATCCTACTAAATTTGACCCAGGTCCCAAGCAGGACCTCTAAACGCTGAACAAGGGCAAGACCCTTACCAAACCGTTCCCTTAACCCCCGACCAGGTAGCCAACATACCTCCATATAGACCGTGGAGATATGAATGGTGAAAATCTTTTATTTTATATAGACAGTAAAATAATGCCAAGACACCACGGACAAACGATAAGGAAAGATCACCTTCAACATGAATAACTAGTTATTAAAGTCATTAATACAAAACCAAATAAAAAGTGCAAAAGATTAAAGATAAAAAGTATTATACTAAACACTTGTCTTCACCAAGTGATGTAAGAGACTTAGGCAAACATGGCCTTGATTGTCAAGAACTCTTACGATCAATCTTGGATCCCGAGACAACTCACACACTCTACGATGGACAATGGATGATGGTGGTGGATGATGGTGTTATGGTGGTGGTGGGTGGTGGATGAAGTGTGAGAGAGGTGGTGTGCCAAGGGATGAGAGAGAATGAAACCAAGCTCCTCTATTTATAGGCTGAACAGAAGGCTGGACACGGCCCCGTGTCCGCTGGACACGGCCCCGTGCCCGCTGGACACGGCCCCGTGCCCGTCTGACATTCTCTCTCTTCATTAATTGTAATTGCGAATTACAATTAATGCGCCTGTTGTACTTTCACCACGCCCCCGTGCCCGCTGGACACGGCCCCGTGGTGGGCAATGGAAGCTTCTACTGGTTTGTCTTTTCTGCTGCTTCCTGGGCACGCCCCCGTGTTCGCTGGACACGGGGCGTGTTCAGACTCTGTTTCTTCTTCTTTGCTTTGGGAGGTGCCGTTGAGGGTCCGGGCAGTCTACTTTTGTTCCTTTTCTTGTATTTATGGTAGAATTAGTTGTCTTTTTGCTTCTTTTGTTATTTTGAGCTCATTTAATACTGAAAATACAAAAGGAAGACAAAAACACTATTTTTCCAACATTAGTACTCAAAAAGGGTTAGTTTTATGCCTTAATTGATGTGATTTATATGTTGCATTTTACACACATCAAATACCCCCACACTTGAACTTTTGCTTGTCCTCAAGCAAAACTCTTAAAATGTGGCTTACACTCCCAAATGGAATAGGTAGAAGAGAAGTTTTTAGCTTGTCCTAGAGTGTCGGGAATCCAAGGTCTTTGTAAGTTTTATTTTTATTTATTTACAATCCTATTCGTTATGATTTATTTTGAACGTTTCATAAGATAAATTACTTATTTGGGCATAGCATGCCTTATTAAAATTCCATTTATATACAAGTTCACATACCTCACGGGAGATCACTCAACACTCGGCCGAAGGTGTATATTTTAGTGAATCACTCGAGAGCGGCATGGAACTTACGCCTTCCATAGGCTTGCCAAGCAATCAATCCTCCTCCTTTTTAACTTTTTACCTTTGTAAATATCAAGAGGACTTTTTGGGGTAAAGGGTTAGGCTTGGGTTAAAGGTGGGTGGTTGGTTAGTGGTTAGTAAAAAGGGCGAAAATCGTAACAAGCGTCGGTTTTCGTGAAATACCTTGTTTTTAGTGACTTTTTATTTTTTTTATTTTATTTTATTTTTTTTTTTGAAGTATTTCTCCAAACAAGCTTTTATATAGCTTTTGTTTGTTTTTGACTTCATCACTGTATTTATTTAATTTTTTTTTTTGATCGTCACATAAAAAGGTGAGTTTACGAAAAAGCGAGCTTGTTACTAAAATAAAGGGTGAAAAATAAAAAGGTTTTTGGTGGGTAAAAAGGGTTTTGGGGTAATGAAATGAAAGGTTTAGGCTCAAAGGGGCTATCTAGGGGGATTTTGGGTAGGTAATAAAAAAATGAAAAATAATGGTTTTGAAAGAAAATGGTTAGTCCTAATGCCTCCATCATTTACTTACTTGGGTTTAAGTTGGTAAGGACCGGGAATGTATCGTCGTGGCAAGTTCTAGATTTGTAAGAACCAAGCGGCTATTCACACAAGAAACGAAAAATGAGCATTTAATCTAAATATGTATATTTTTGTGCTCAATAAAGGCTCAAAACTCACTTTTGTGGGAATGGGTTTTTAATGTGATCAAGTATATATAATCGAATTTTTAACTAGACTTGTTATGCCCTTTCATAATTTTCTTATTTTGGTTCTTTTTTTTTATCACGACGCTATCGGTTGTAAACTTGTAAAAATATAACCTTTTTAGAACTTGTTATTCCCAACTTAAACTAAGACAAGTAAATAAAAAAATGAAAAAGTTTTTGAAAAAAATTGGGGTGTTTAGCGGTTCCAATAGAGTTTTGTGTAAGGCTTGTGTTTAGGATTTTGCAAAATTTCAAGGTTTTAGCATCCCCCCCACACTTATATTACACATTGTCCTCAATGTGTCCAAAAATAAAGTTTTTGGTTGATTAGAATGTCACACCCCCAAAATCTACCTGCGGATAACACCCGCTTCGAGGGCGTGACCGACCAGGATCCAGCCACCAATTATACCGAATACTTAAGTTGATAACAAAAGTAATACTTACTATTCATAAGCTTAGCAAATATTAAGTTCAGAGTTTTAAGTTTTAAATTCCAAAACAGTAATAAGTAGCGGAAGCATAGGTAAAGTAGTTTAAAACAAAGTTCATGATTCAAAATAAGGTAACACCCAACACCAGGGTGATTAGACACTACACGTTCCCAAGCTGCAAGCTCCTTCGTCACTGGTTACCTGCAAAGCATGCAGTAAGGGGTCAACAATAATGCTGAGTGAGTTCACTAGTTGTCCAGTTTTAATTTCCAAAAACTTGTTTCACCGGTTAATTTATCCGTTTATACATGCCCTGGGGAGCTACCCCAAAAGTTAGCGACTAAACTGATTTTCCAATACCGAACACTAGGTAACCGTTGCGTATCCGCAGGATGCCCCGATGTCAATGTTCTATCATCATTGACGAATTTCTGAGTACATTAGTTCACGCCCGTCCCAAACCAGGGCACGGTGTGAGGCTGGTAAACACCTAAATAGCGCTATCAACTAATAACCCGTTCGCCTAACCCGGCGACTAATCGGTATTTGTAGTAGGGACTTGAGTGATAGAGTTTCGTTTAGTGCTGTTAGTTGCAATCCGTATAAACAGTAATTAACCAAAAGGTTTCCCAATACCCGGGAAGGAAAAGTAAGTTTTGTTCCCAATAACTAGGGAAGGTATGTAAATGGTATCCCCTTTTACCAGGGGATAGGGTTGTTAGTCTCGTGTCCCAAACCACCGGGACGCATGCTTTTAAGTTGTGAACTCACCTTGGGTTGCTCGGTAGGTTTAGGTTACTTGTCAATCACGTTGGTCACCACGTCCTAACATGGTTACCGGTATAGGTCAGGTTCGGTGTACAAGCATTCACGTAAAACACATATAGGCACGTAACTAACACGTATCAAGCATATAAGTAAACAGTGGGTTACTGGGCCGGCCTAAGTAATTAAACAGTCAACAGCAACACATAATCCAGTCAACAGTAGCCCAAGTTAAACACAGAATGGCCCAATAACCAAAATGGACAGCCCACTCGCAACCAGCTGGTCTCGAGTCGCAACCAGGTGGTTTCGGCTTGCCATGCTTTGGTTGCGAGTCGTAACCGTGGTCTCGAGTCATCACGTTTTGGTTGCGAGTCGCAATCGGCGTGGTCTCGAGTCGCAATCACGTGGTTTCGACTTGTCATGCTTTGGTTGCGAGTCGCAACGGTGCGGTTTCGAGTCGGAAGGCTGTCGTTGCGAGTCGTAATCTGTCACTTTCATATATACGTGATGATGCAGGTATGACAGTCCAAATAGTACCAAGAATTCAGGCCCATTTTAGGAAACTACCAATAAGGTTTCACTAACACTTTGCCAAAGCTGAATACTAGTAAAGATAGATCAAACTTTGCCATTTTTACATCTTCAAGTCATATTCAAACAAGTTCATCCTATCTTCATATTTTTCTAGGGTTTTCACCATAACAAATCACACATTTATGAACCAAAATTTACATATTTACAACAAGATCATGATGCAAAATAAGAAATCATGCATTATATATCCGAAATCTCATATTTAACAACATCATTTTTGCAAGAACAATGAAGCATTCACTTTATAATCTTGAACATAGTTTTGGTTGGCATGAACATTCCTACACTACCATTTCTAAACATGTAACCACATAGTGTCAAACTTTTACAAATCAACCTAAAAGTCATACCAAAAACTACTAACCAAACATTTCTAGTTCATTTAACCCACATAAATCTTATACACAAAAGATAACACAAAAGATAGCACTAACCGGTTATGAAAGGAGGGGCCGAAAACAAAGAAAAGAGAACCGAGAAGATGGAATGTCCGAGTGATAGTCTTGACCGAGTTTCTTGTCCGGGATCTTTGCTTGAACCGAAAATAGGAAGAGATTGGGGTGTGTTGTTGAGGGTTTCTAGTTGAGAGAGTTTGAGGAGTGTTTGTGTGTGTAAAAATGGAAGAAGTGGGGAAAGGTGGGATATATACAAGGGGATGTTTCGGGTTGGGCTTGGGGTTTCGGCCCAAGCCGGTTTCGGCTCAACGGCCCACTCGAGACCGAGTGGCCCACTCGCAACCGCCCGGTTGCGAGTCATGGTCTCGGGTCGTGGTTTCGGCTCTCGTTCATATATATATATAATACATACATTCATCACCTATCATGCACAAAGGTCACGTTTTCATTTAATAATATTTATATACACAAAATATTACAAGGTGTTCGTTCGGAAAAACCCCGAGTGTCACATTATCCCCAAGTTTTAAGAACTTTCGTCCCGAAAGTTGAAGCAGCCACTGCCAAGCTAGTGTGTTTTAACGGGGTGTCACATCATCCCCCCGTTAGTTTGGAATTTCGTCCCGAAATTCGGTTGTAGCTTCAGTGCTGGGGTTTTCGTTTGGGAATAACTGGGGATACTTGGACTTCATCTGGTCCTCCCGCTCCCAGGTAAACTCTGGGCCGCGCCGTGAGTTCCAACGAACTCGCACAAGGGGTATCTGGCTACGTTTGAGGGTTTTGATCTCTCGATCCGTGATCTCAATCGGTTCCTCAGTAAAGTGTAGCTGTTCATCAATCGTCAGTTCCTTAAAAGGAATCACAAGTGTTTCATCCGACAAACACTTCTTCAGGTTAGATACGTGAAAAACGTTGTGCACTGCACTCAGCTCTGCAGGCAGGTTTAATCTATAAGCAACCTTACCGATTTTCTCGGTAATTTCGAACGGTCCAACATACCGTGGATTCAGCTTGCCTCGTTTACCAAAACGAACCACACCCTTCCAGGGTGAGACTTTAAGTAGAACCCGGTCCCCGACCTGGAATTCTAATGGTCTCTTACGCTTGTCTGCGTAGCTTTTCTGACGGTCACGAGCTGCCGCCATGCGTTGCCTGATCTGGGAAATCTTTTCCGTTGTATCTACTACCAGTTCTGGGCCTGTAAGTTGACTATCACCTATTTCCGCCCAGCAGAGAGGTGATCGGCATTTACGACCGTACAATGCCTCAAAAGGTGCCGCCTGAATACTAGTGTGATAGCTGTTGTTGTAGGAGAATTCCACCAGCGGTAGATGCTTCTCCCAGTTTTTGCCAAAGTCGATCACACATGCTCTAAGCATGTCTTCCAGGGTTTGGATGGTGCGTTCAGACTGCCCATCCGTTTGCGGGTGATAAGCGGTGCTCATGTCCAAACGTGAGCCAAAGCATTTGTGCATAGCTTGCCACAACTCGGAAGTAAAACGAGCGTCTCGATCAGAAATAATAGAAGTTGGCACTCCGTGCCTGGAGACTACTTCCTTTAAGTAGATTTCTGCTAAGGTAGAAAACTTGTCTGTTTCCTTAATGGCCAAAAAGTGTGCAGACTTAGTCAATCGATCTACTATCACCCAAATAGTATCATTCCCGCGTTGAGATCTAGGTAGCCCTGTAACAAAATCCATGGAAATTTGTTCCCATTTCCATTTCGGGATTTCGGGTTGCTGTAGTAGGCCTGCTGGTTTCTGATACTCGATCTTGACTCTTGCGCAGGTCAAACATTTGCCAACGTAAGCTGCTATGTGGGCTTTCATGCCAGGCCACCAGTAAGTGGTTTTCAAGTCGTGGTACATCTTATCTGCACCAGGATGTACTGAATAACGGGACTTATGGGCTTCGTCCATCACAAGCTCTCGTAGATCTCCGTAAAGTGGGACCCAAATGCGCCCTGCCACATAATAGGCGCCGTCTTCTTTCTGTTCTAGTTGCTGCCTCGATCCTCGCAGGGACTCAGCCCTGATATTTTCCGGTTTCAGAGCTTCAACCTGAGCATTTCGGATCTGGGTAGGGAGACTAGACTGGATGGTAAGTTGTAACGCTCGCACGCGCTTTGGTACAGTGTCTTTTCGGCTGAGGGCGTCTGCCACAACATTGGCCTTGCCCGGATGGTACTTGATGGCGCATTCATAATCATTCAGAAGTTCGACCCATCGGCGTTGACGCATGTTTAATTCCTTCTGCTTAAAGATATGCTCGAGACTCCTGTGATCGGTGTAAATGGTGCACTTGGTACCGTACAGGTAATGTCTCCATATCTTAAGCGCAAATATCACTGCTCCCAGTTCCAAGTCGTGTGTTGTGTAGTTCCTTTCGTGTGTCTTGAGTTGTCGGGATGCATAGGCAATAACTTTCTCGCGTTGCATCAACACACAACCGAGTCCATGAATAGACGCATCGCAGTAGACCACAAAGTCGTCAGTGCCTTCAGGTAACGAGAGAATAGGAGCACTGCAGAGGTTATCCTTAAGCCTCTGAAAAGCAGATTCCTGTGCTTCATTCCACTTGTAGGTGACGCCTTTCTGAGTGAGTGTAGTGAGGGGTTGTGCAATCTTTGAGAATCCTTGAATGAATCTGCGGTAGTAACCTGCCAATCCCAAGAATTGGCGAACTTCAGTGGGAGTCTTAGGGGTAGGCCAATTCTTTATAGAGTCGATCTTAGCTGGGTCGACGTGGATTCCATCCTTGTTAACCACGTGCCCAAGGAAATGGACTTCTCGAAGCCAGAAGTCGCATTTCGAGAACTTGGCATACAGTTGCTCATTGCGGAGGAGTTCGAGGATAAGGCGTAGATGCTGTTCATGCTCTTCCTGACTTTTCGAGTAGATCAAGATGTCGTCAATAAACACGATCACAAATTTGTCGAGGTAGGGTTTGCATACCCGGTTCATGAGATCCATGAACACTGCAGGTGCGTTGGTCATTCCAAAAGGCATGACGAGAAATTCATAATGACCATAACGAGTTCTGAATGCAGTCTTGGAAATATCTTCATCACGGACCCTTAACTGATGGTAGCCGGATCGCAGGTCAATCTTGGAATAGTAGCTCGATCCTTGCAACTGATCAAACAAATCGTCGATTCGCGGGAGAGGGTAACGATTCTTGATGGTAACCTTGTTCAGTTCACGATAATCAATGCACATTCGGAACGTGCCATCCTTCTTCTTAACAAAGAGTACCGGTGCTCCCCAGGGTGACGAACTAGGGCGAATAAACCCTTTATCCAAAAGTTCTTGTAGTTGCGTTGAGAGTTCCTTCAATTCTGCGGGGGCTAGTCGATAAGGTGCACGAGCTATAGGCGCTGCTCCGGGAGCTAGCTCGATCTGGAATTCGACCTGACGATGGGGAGGGAGTCCAGGTAGTTCCTCAGGAAATACCTCGGGGTAGTCACGCACTACTGGAAAATCTTCAATCCTCTTTTCCTTTTCCTGCGTGCTGGTAACAAGTGCTAAGATAGCGGTGTGCCCTTTTCGTAAGCACTTCTGGGCTTTCATGAACGAGATAACGCCGGAGACTTCTCCGCTTTTGCCACCTTGTACAATGAGGGGTTTGTCAGAACGGCGAGGAATACGAACTGCTTTCTCTTGACAGAGGATCTCAGCACGATGCTTGGATAACCAATCCATACCAATAACGACGTCGAAGCTTCCGAGAGTAACAGGGAAAAGGTCGATACTAAATGTCTGACCAGACAACTCTAGTTTGCAGCCCTTGACAACGTGTGAGGCCTCGATGTTTCTACCATTAGCTAACTCGACGATATGAGGAGAACTTAGTAATGAAAGCGGACGCTTAAGCTTCTTACTAATACGTAGGGATACATAACTAGCATCGGCACCGGAATCAAATAACACAGAAACGTAACGATCATTGAGTAGGAACTTACCCGTCACGACATTGGGGTCATTCCTTGCTTCACCAGCTCCAATCACGAATGCCCTTCCTCTAGCACCATTCCCAGCATTGTTGTTCTGATTGTTGTTCCCAGCTCCCTGATTATTGTTGCGGTTCTGATTCAGTTCAGGGCAATCCTTCTTAAAGTGTCCCTCAGCTCCACACTTAAAACATGCCCGGTTGTTTCCCTGCTGCTGTTGCTGTTGGGGTTGTTGCTGATTCTGTCTGGCTGGGAACTGACTTCTACAATCCTTGGCCTCATGCCCCATTTTGTTACATCGCTGACACTGGCCCTTCACACACTGCCCGCTGTGATGTCGATTGCACTTGTTGCACTTGGGGTGGTTTCCACGATAGCCACCCTGTTGTTGAGCGCCCTTGTTGTTTTCGGTTTTCCTTTGCTGTGCTGGGGCCTGAGTGGGGTTAGCATCCTTGCTTTGACTTCCTTCCCACTTACGCTTGCTGTCACTAGAAGTTCCGACAGTAGCACTGATCCTTTTGGGCAACCTGCCCTCTTCTACAGCCTGATCAGTAAGTTTGTGAGCAAGTCGAACAATCGGCTGAATGGTAGTGTGGTTGGCTGAAGTGACATGGCTTCGAATTTCAGGAGCCAAACCCTTGATGTACAGTTCGATCCTTCGGTACATTGGTCGTGACATGTTCGGGCAGAGAGCAGCATAGTCATTGGACAACTTGGTGTAGGTTTCAATCTCTGACCCAACCATCTTGAGCTCATAGTACTCGTTCTCAAGCTTGTGAATGTCATCCCGGTGACAGTATTCATCCTTAATCATATCCTTGAAATCCTCCCACGCAGTAGCATTTGCAGTTTCCAACCCAAATATCTGAATCTGCGCCTTCCACCAAGAAAGCGCGCTTCCTTCAAGCGTAGCAGTAGCAAACTTCACCCAGTTCGCAGGGGGACACTCGCAAACAGCAAAAACAGCTTCAATTTTCTCAATCCAATGTAGAAGACCTATGGCACCCTCAGTGCCGTTGAAAGGGAGAGGCTTGCAATCCATGAAAGTTTTGAAAGTACACACTGGTGGTTGCGCAGGTGCATGCTGACCTGTTCGTGAGAAGCGAAGCGTATAGGTTTAGAGGCGAAAAGTCGATGTGGCGGTAGGACCTAAACATCCTAAAACAACGAGCTTACCTAAAGGGTGAGCTGCAAAAGCCGCAGCCACTGTGTTGAGCAGGTTAGTGAACTGAGCCTGCGTCATGTTAATGTTTCCTCTTCCGCGTCCACTCATTGTCTTCATAACCAGAAAACACAGTATGAGTGTGATGTCGTAGTGTAGCGAGAATGAGATAGAAGGGAGAGGTGTATCTATCTAGTTTAGGCACACTAGTACGTATAGCATAACAGGAAACATAAAGCAAACAAGTAAACACTGGTCCGAGCTATGAGGTCAAATGTGTCGAGCCTTGCACTTGGAGTGTAGTGTCGTTACGAGTCACGGGTTATAGTCTGGTTTTCTCCAAAAAGATTTTCCCCTTTTTAAAACCAAGTTCACTATAACCAATGGCTCTGATACCAATCTGTCACACCCCCAAAATCTACCTGCGGATAACACCCGCTTCGAGGGCGTGACCGACCAGGATCCAGCCACCAATTATACCGAATACTTAAGTTGATAACAAAAGTAATACTTACTATTCATAAGCTTAGCAAATATTAAGTTCAGAGTTTTAAGTTTTAAGTTCCAAAACAGTAATAAGTAGCGGAAGCATAGGTAAAGTAGTTTAAAACAAAGTTCATGATTCAAAATAAGGTAACACCCAACACCAGGGTGATTAGACACTACACGTTCCCAAGCTGCAAGCTCCTTCGTCACTGGTTACCTGCAAAGCATGCAGTAAGGGGTCAACAATAATGCTGAGTGAGTTCACTAGTTGTCCAGTTTTAATTTCCAAAAACTTGTTTCACCGGTTAATTTATCCGTTTATACATGCCCTGGGGAGCTACCCCAAAAGTTAGCGACTAAACTGATTTTCCAATACCGAACACTAGGTAACCGTTGCGTATCCGCAGGATGCCCCGATGTCAATGTTCTATCATCATTGACGAATTTCTGAGTACATTAGTTCACGCCCGTCCCAAACCAGGGCACGGTGTGAGGCTGGTAAACACCTAAATAGCGCTATCAACTAATAACCCGTTCGCCTAACCCGGCGACTAATCGGTATTTGTAGTAGGGACTTGAGTGATAGAGTTTCGTTTAGTGCTGTTAGTTGCAATCCGTATAAACAGTAATTAACCAAAAGGTTTCCCAATACCCGGGAAGGAAAAGTAAGTTTTGTTCCCAATAACTAGGGAAGGTATGTAAATGGTATCCCCTTTTACCAGGGGATAGGGTTGTTAGTCTCGTGTCCCAAACCACCGGGACGCATGCTTTTAAGTTGTGAACTCACCTTGGGTTGCTCGGTAGGTTTAGGTTACTTGTCAATCACGTTGGTCACCACGTCCTAACATGGTTACCGGTATAGGTCAGGTTCGGTGTACAAGCATTCACGTAAAACACATATAGGCACGTAACTAACACGTATCAAGCATATAAGTAAACAGTGGGTTACTGGGCCGGCCTAAGTAATTAAACAGTCAACAGCAACACATAATCCAGTCAACAGTAGCCCAAGTTAAACACAGAATGGCCCAATAACCAAAATGGACAGCCCACTCGCAACCAGCTGGTCTCGAGTCGCAACCAGGTGGTTTCGGCTTGCCATGCTTTGGTTGCGAGTCGTAACCGTGGTCTCGAGTCATCACGTTTTGGTTGCGAGTCGCAATCGGCGTGGTCTCGAGTCGCAATCACGTGGTTTCGACTTGTCATGCTTTGGTTGCGAGTCGCAACGGTGCGGTTTCGAGTCGGAAGGCTGTCGTTGCGAGTCGTAATCTGTCACTTTCATATATACGTGATGATGCAGGTATGACAGTCCAAATAGTACCAAGAATTCAGGCCCATTTTAGGAAACTACCAATAAGGTTTCACTAACACTTTGCCAAAGCTGAATACTAGTAAAGATAGATCAAACTTTGCCATTTTTACATCTTCAAGTCATATTCAAACAAGTTCATCCTATCTTCATATTTTTCTAGGGTTTTCACCATAACAAATCACACATTTATGAACCAAAATTTACATATTTACAACAAGATCATGATGCAAAATAAGAAATCATGCATTATATATCCGAAATCTCATATTTAACAACATCATTTTTGCAAGAACAATGAAGCATTCACTTTATAATCTTGAACATAGTTTTGGTTGGCATGAACATTCCTACACTACCATTTCTAAACATGTAACCACATAGTGTCAAACTTTTACAAATCAACCTAAAAGTCATACCAAAAACTACTAACCAAACATTTCTAGTTCATTTAACCCACATAAATCTTATACACAAAAGATAACACAAAAGATAGCACTAACCGGTTATGAAAGGAGGGGCCGAAAACAAAGAAAAGAGAACCGAGAAGATGGAATGTCCGAGTGATAGTCTTGACCGAGTTTCTTGTCCGGGATCTTTGCTTGAACCGAAAATAGGAAGAGATTGGGGTGTGTTGTTGAGGGTTTCTAGTTGAGAGAGTTTGAGGAGTGTTTGTGTGTGTAAAAATGGAAGAAGTGGGGAAAGGTGGGATATATACAAGGGGATGTTTCGGGTTGGGCTTGGGGTTTCGGCCCAAGCCGGTTTCGGCTCAACGGCCCACTCGAGACCGAGTGGCCCACTCGCAACCGCCCGGTTGCGAGTCATGGTCTCGGGTCGTGGTTTCGGCTCTCGTTCATATATATATATAATACATACATTCATCACCTATCATGCACAAAGGTCACGTTTTCATTTAATAATATTTATATACACAAAATATTACAAGGTGTTCGTTCGGAAAAACCCCGAGTGTCACATAGAATGTGTAAAAGTGGGTTTAAAAGCAAAGTTTTGTGTTACTGGCATTCTGGACACGGCCCCGTGTTGACCGGGCACGGCCCCGTGGTCAAGTGCCAGTAACAAAAAATTAGAGAATTGAAACAGAAGCCTGGACACGGGGGCGTGTCCGCTGAACACGGCCCGTGTCCAGTTACCTGAACTGGGTGATTTTCTGCAGGAGGCTTAGCACGGGGCCGTGTTGGTTGGGCACGGCCCGTGTTGAGCCTTCTGTGATGGAGATTTTTGTCGGGTTGCTCTGTTCTTCTTGCATGGTTCCATTTTTCTCGTTCCCTTTTTCATCCATTACCACCATGAGTGTGTTTTATTCTGCAAAAAACTAAAAGATTAAACTAAACTAAGGATAGTTCCGCGGAATGCCTCCGTGGTGCGCCATGTTTATAAGGGTCCTTGGCTAGACCCGAGTCGAGGTTATATATCTTCTGAGTGGGATGCCTGGCTTCCCATGTTACACCGTCGGAGAGCGGCATCCAGGCTCGAATCAATAACCTTCATGTAATTGTGTAATTGACTGGGTCGTCGTCCTCTATTCTCTTCCCAACTCCGAACTTCACCTCATCATCCCCATACCTCAAAGTGAGTGTCCCGTCATTCATGTCTACCACTGCTTGTGCTATGGCAAGGAAGGGTCTCCCTAGTATAAGGGGGACCTCGGTGTCTTCCTCCATATCGAGTATGACAAAGTCAACTGGATAAACGAATCTGCTTACCCTTACCAAGACATTCTCGATGACACCTTGTGGGAACTTGACGGATCGATCAGCGAGTTGTATGCTTATTTTTGTAGGGCTCGTGGTTCCCAAGCCAAGCCTTTTGAACATTGATGAGGGCATGAGGTTAATGCTAGCCCCTAGGTCGGCCAAGGCATTGCGAACGAGTGATTCCCCTATTGAGCATGGAATCGTGAAACTTCCGGGATCGATTTTCTTTTGGGGTAGTTTATTGAGTACGAGGGCAGAGCATTCTTCGCGTAAATTAACTAATTGCAAATTTTCAATTTTCTTTTTATGGGTAAGGAAGTCCCTCATAAATTTAGAGTATTTGGGCATTTGGGTTAGGACTTCGATAAAAGGAATACTGACATGCAACTGTTTTAACAGACTTTCGAATTTTGCGAATTGCTCATTGGTCTTTTGACGAATTAACCTACCGGGGTACGGAACTCGAGGAGCCTTGGTAGGCTCTGGTGATGGAGGAGAGTTCTTTTCCTGCAGAGGTGTTGGCATCGTTTCTTCCGTAGGTGGCGGTACTTCTGCAGGCCCTACGGTGCGGTTTCGTAGTGTGATGAGGTGAACTTGCGCCTTTGGGTTTGTTTTGGTATTGCTAGGTAATGCGCCTTGCGGTCTCTCGAAAAAGTTTTGAGCTATTTGATTTATTTATTTTTCTATGTTTTGAATGCTAGCTTGTTGATTCCTAAAATTAGACTCTAATTGTAGAAATCTTTCCGAGTTTTTCTTATCAGTGTCAGAGACGAGGCGAGATATAGTATCTTCGAGCCTTTCTCGTCCACCTTGTTGTTGAGTGAAATTTTGTGACTCATTTCTTGATTGCTGAAAGTTTGTTCGTTGGGTTTGTTGGTTACTACTATTGTCGGGTTCCCTCCAACCAAGGTTTGGGTGGTTTCGCCATCCTTAGTTGTAAGTTCCCGTTGGAGGACCTGACGGCCTAGGTCTATTATCAATGTAGTTTACCATTTCTTGTTGATCGTCCGTTTCTTTCATGCAACTCCAATTTTCATGTGACCCACCACACCCTTCACAAGCCATAACCGAGACGGTTTTTGTCATTTCTAATTTTTTTATTTTTGAAGAAAGGGCCTCGATTTGGGCTTGTAAAGAAGTGCTTTCGTCGACCTTATGGGCGCCCGGGGCGATAGACTTATTTCCCCGGGGGGTGTGCCATTGAAAATTGGTTTGAGCAATTTCCTCAATCTGATTATATATTTCATGTGGGCGTCGGTTACCTAAAAGTCCCCCGGAGCTAGAATCAAGTGACTGCCTAGTGTGTGGCAACAATCCATTGTAGAAAGTGGATACTTGTTGCCATATTGCGTAATAGCTCCTTGAACCTTTCCCAAGTTTCATATAAGGATTCCCCCTCCTCTTGTGAGTATGTATTAATTTCAGTCATTAATTTAGCAGTTTTAGCAGGAGGGAAATACTTATATAGAAATTTTTGGGCTAGTTCATCCCAGGTGTTTACCGAACCAGCTGGGAGGGCGTTGAGCCAAGCTTTCGCTCGGTCTTTTAGTGAGAATGGAAACATACGGAGGCGGATGGCGTTGTTTGATGCTCCATTGATCCGAAAGGTATCACATATTTCTAAGAAATTAGTTATATGTAGATGGGGATCCTCGTCCGCAAGCCCGTGGAAGGTTGCGGAGTTTTGGAGCATTTGTATCAAATACGGTCGAAGCTCGAAGTTATTGGCTTCGACATTCGGAGCATTGATAGCGGTGCCTAGATTACCTACGGTGGGCCGTAGATAATCCATAAGGGTACGTTGGTCCGCCATTGGAGGTGGATCACCCAAAACCTTCTCTTGGTTTTTGGCTTTTAACCTTTTTCTGAGAAAGCGTTCGGGTTCTTCTAATGGTTCTTTTATGTCTTTATTGGAACTGGAGTTCATGCACTACGTTAGGTTGGCGTCGGGTTCCAAGTCCTGCAATAAAAACAGAAAAGAATGTTGGTCAGAAGGTTCACCACGGCCCCGTGTTGAGCGAACACGGCCCCGTGGTCGGAATTACAGTGATTGTTTTTCAGATCCCAGTTACTGGAAGTTGGACACGGCCCCGTGTTGCACCGGCACGGCCCCGTGGTCAGCCTTCTGTAACTTGAAAAACAAAAACTGCCAGTAACGATGCTGAGCACGGCCCGTGTCCAACCAGGCACGACCCCGTGCTGAGCTCTGCAGAAGCTGAAAAACTAAAAAAAATCCTAAAAAAAAATTAAAGAAAAATAAAAATATGATTAGGCCGCTGATTCCTAACTTTCTTAAAATCCTTGTGTCCCCGGCAACGGCGCCAAAAACTTGATGTGCGTGAAGTGTGTTATATTTTTTATGAGTATTTAAGCCCTTTTTTTTACACTTTTAGCCAAGTTTTAAATTTATAAAACACGATATTCACTAACACTAAACACACATATGGGCAAGTGCACCCATCGTGGACGTAGTATAGTGTTGGTAAGATACCGAGGTCGTCCAAGGACACAAGAGCTTTTAATACCGGTTTATCCTCAACGTCTAATCAAATCAAAAAGTTAGAAAAATGTTTTAAACTAAGAAAAATAAAAACTAACTAAATGCTGAAAATAAAAATAAAATAAAAACAGATAGACAAGATGAATCACTTGGATCCGACACGTGTATTAGTATAACCTTTGATTATTTTTGCACTTTTGCACTTGTTTAAGAGATTATCTTAGTTATTGTAGTAGGCCCCTCTTTTGAAGGCGACGTTACCCTCAACCCAGTAGTTTGAGTCAGCAAGGATACAACCCTAAAGGGTCGGATTATTGAAAGATAATGAATTAAGTTATTAATGCAAATTGTGGTAGGCCCCGCTTTTGGCGGTGACGTTACCCTCGGCTAAGTAGTCTGAGTCAGCAGGGATACAGTCCTAAATAGCCGGGTTATAGTATTAATAGTAGTTAACTTATGAGGGGGTCAAAGAGTTTGGATCCCCGCCATCCAATACCTATGGGCATTGAAGGAGATCCTACTAAATTTGACCCAGGTCCCAAGCAGGACCTCTAAACGCTGAACAAGGGCAAGACCCTTACCAAACCGTTCCCTTAACCCCCGACCAGGTAGCCAACATACCTCCATATAGACCGTGGAGATATGAATGGTGAAAATCTTTTATTTTATATAGACAGTAAAATAATGCCAAGACACCACGGACAAACGATAAGGAAAGATCACCTTCAACATAAGTAACTAGTTATTAAAGTCATTAATACAAAACCAAATAAAAAGTGCAAAAGATTAAAGATAAAAAGTATTATACTAAACACTTGTCTTCACCAAGTGATGTAAGAGACTTAGGCAAACATGGCCTTGATTGTCAAGAACTCTTACGATCAATCTTGGATCCCGAGACAACTCACACACTCTACGATGGACAATGGATGATGGTGGTGGATGATGGTGTTATGGTGGTGGTGGGTGGTGGATGAAGTGTGAGAGAGGTGGTGTGCCAAGGGATGAGAGAGAATGAAACCAAGCTCCTCTATTTATAGGCTGAACAGAAGGCTGGACACGGCCCCGTGTCCGCTGGACACGGCCCCGTGCCCGCTGGACACGGCCCCGTGCCCGTCTGACATTCTCTCTCTTCATTAATTGTAATTGCGAATTACAATTAATGCGCCTGTTGTACTTTCACCACGCCCCCGTGCCCGCTGGACACGGCCCCGTGGTGGGCAATGGAAGCTTCTACTGGTTTGTCTTTTCTGCTGCTTCCTGGGCACGCCCCCGTGTTCGCTGGACACGGGGCGTGTTCAGACTCTGTTTCTTCTTCTTTGCTTTGGGAGGTGCCGTTGAGGGTCCGGGCAGTCTACTTTTGTTCCTTTTCTTGTATTTATGGTAGAATTAGTTGTCTTTTTGCTTCTTTTGTTATTTTGAGCTCATTTAATACTGAAAATACAAAAGGAAGACAAAAACACTATTTTTCCAACATTAGTACTCAAAAAGGGTTAGTTTTATGCCTTAATTGATGTGATTTATATGTTGCATTTTACACACATCAAATACCCCCACACTTGAACTTTTGCTTGTCCTCAAGCAAAACTCTTTAAATGTGGCTTACACTCCCAAATGGAATAGGTAGAAGAGAAGTTTTTAGCTTGTCCTAGAGTGTCGGGAATCCAAGGTCTTTGTAAGTTTTATTTTTATTTATTTACAATCCTATTCGTTATGATTTATTTTGAACGTTTCATAAGATAAATTACTTATTTGGTCATAGCATGCCTTATTAAAATTCCATTTATATACAAGTTCACATACCTCACGGGAGATCACTCAACACTCGGCCGAAGGTGTATATTTTAGTGAATCACTCGAGAGCGGCATGGAACTTACGCCTTCCATAGGCTTGCCAAGCAATCAATCCTCCTCCTTTTTAACTTTTTACCTTTGTAAATATCAAGAGGACTTTTTGGGGTAAAGGGTTAGGCTTGGGTTAAAGGTGGGTGGTTGGTTAGTGGTTAGTAAAAAGGGCGAAAATCGTAACAAGCGTCGGTTTTCGTGAAATACCTTGTTTTTAGTGACTTTTTATTTTTTTTATTTTATTTTATTTTTTTTTTTGAAGTATTTCTCCAAACAAGCTTTTATATAGCTTTTGTTTGTTTTTGACTTCATCACTATATTTATTTAATTTTTTTTTTGATCGTCACATAAAAAGGTGAGTTTACGAAAAAGCGAGCTTGTTACTAAAATAAAGGGTGAAAAATAAAAAGGTTTTTGGTGGGTAAAAAGGGTTTTGGGGTAATGAAATGAAAGGTTTAGGCTCAAAGGGGCTATCTAGGGGGATTTTGGGTAGGTAATAAAAAAATGAAAAATAATGGTTTTGAAAGAAAATGGTTAGTCCTAATGCCTCCATCATTTACTTACTTGGGTTTAAGTTGGTAAGGACCGGGAATGTATCGTCGTGGCAAGTTCTAGATTTGTAAGAACCAAGCGGCTATTCACACAAGAAATGAAAAATGAGCATTTAATCTAAATATGTATATTTTTGTGCTCAATAAAGGCTCAAAACTCACTTTTGTGGGAATGGGTTTTTAATGTGATCAAGTATATATAATCGAATTTTTAACTAGACTTGTTATGCCCTTTCATAATTTTCTTATTTTGGTTCTTTTTTTTTATCACGACGCTATCGGTTGTAAACTTGTAAAAATATAACCTTTTTAGAACTTGTTATTCCCAACTTAAACTAAGACAAGTAAATAAAAAAATGAAAAAGTTTTTGAAAAAATTTGGGGTGTTTAGCGGTTCCAATAGAGTTTTGTGTAAGGCTTGTGTTTAGGATTTTGCAAAATTTCAAGGTTTTAGCATCCCCCCACACTTATATTACACATTGTCCTCAATGTGTCCAAAAATAAAGTTTTTGGTTGATTAGAATGTGTAAAAGTGGGTTTAAAAGCAAAGTTTTGTGTTACTGGCATTCTGGACACGGCCCCGTGTTGACCGGGCACGGCCCCGTGGTCAAGTGCCAGTAACAAAAAATTAGAGAATTGAAACAGAAGCCTGGACACGGGGGCGTGTCCGCTGAACACGGCCCGTGTCCAGTTACCTGAACTGGGTGATTTTCTGCAGGAGGCTTAGCACGGGGCCGTGTTGGTTGGGCACGGCCCGTGTTGAGCCTTCTGTGATGGAGATTTTTGTCGGGTTGCTCTGTTCTTCTTGCATGGTTCCATTTTTCTCGTTCCCTTTTTCATCCATTACCACCATGAGTGTGTTTTATTCTGCAAAAAACTAAAAGATTAAACTAAACTAAGGATAGTTCCGCGGAATGCCTCCGTGGTGCGCCATGTTTATAAGGGTCCTTGGCTAGACCCGAGTCGAGGTTATATATCTTCTGAGTGGGATGCCTGGCTTCCCATGTTACACCGTCGGAGAGCGGCATCCAGGCTCGAATCAATAACCTTCATGTAATTGACTGGGTCGTCGTCCTCTATTCTCTTCCCAACTCCGAACTTCACCTCATCATCCCCATACCTCAAAGTGAGTGTCCCGTCATTCATGTCTACCACTGCTTGTGCTGTGGCAAGGAAGGGTCTCCCTAGTATAAGGGGGACCTCGGTGTCTTCCTCCATATCGAGTATGACAAAGTCAACTGGATAAACGAATCTGCTTACCCTTACCAAGACATTCTCGATGACACCTTGTGGGAACTTGACGGATCGATCAGCGAGTTGTATGCTTATTTTTGTAGGGCTCGTGGTTCCCAAGCCAAGCCTTTTGAACATTGATGAGGGCATGAGGTTAATGCTAGCCCCTAGGTCGGCCAAGGCATTGCGAACGAGTGATTCCCCTATTGAGCATGGAATCGTGAAACTTCCGGGATCGATTTTCTTTTGGGGTAGTTTATTGAGTACGAGGGCAGAGCATTCTTCGCGTAAATTAACTAATTGCAAATTTTCAATTTTCTTTTTATGGGTAAGGAAGTCCCTCATAAATTTAGAGTATTTGGGCATTTGGGTTAGGACTTCGATAAAAGGAATACTGACATGCAACTGTTTTAACAGACTTTCGAATTTTGCGAATTGCTCATTGGTCTTTTGACGAATTAACCTACCGGGGTACGGAACTCGAGGAGCCTTGGTAGGCTCTGGTGATGGAGGAGAGTTCTTTTCCTGCAGAGGTGTTGGCATCGTTTCTTCCGTAGGTGGCGGTACTTCTGCAGGCCCTACGGTGCGGTTTCGTAGTGTGATGAGGTGAACTTGCGCCTTTGGGTTTGTTTTGGTATTGCTAGGTAATGCGCCTTGCGGTCTCTCGAAAAAGTTTTGAGCTATTTGATTTATTTGTTTTTCTATGTTTTGAATGCTAGCTTGTTGATTCCTAAAATTAGACTCTAATTGTAGAAATCTTTCCGAGTTTTTCTTATCAGTGTCAGAGACGAGGCGAGATATAGTATCTTCGAGCCTTTCTCGTCCACCTTGTTGTTGAGTGAAATTTTGTGACTCATTTCTTGATTGCTGAAAGTTTGTTCGTTGGGTTTGTTGGTTACTACTATTGTCGGGTTCCCTCCAACCAAGGTTTGGGTGGTTTCGCCATCCTTAGTTGTAAGTTCCCGTTGGAGGACCTGACGGCCTAGGTCTATTATCATTGTAGTTTACCATTTCTTGTTGATCGTCCGTTTCTTTCATGCAACTCCAATTTTCATGTGACCCACCACACCCTTCACAAGCCATAACCGAGACGGTTTTTGTCATTTCTAATTTTTTTATTTTTGAAGAAAGGGCCTCGATTTGGGCTTGTAAAGAAGTGCTTTCGTCGACCTTATGGGCGCCCGGGGCGATAGACTTATTTCCCCGGGGGGTGTGCCATTGAAAATTGGTTTGAGCAATTTCCTCAATCTGATTATATATTTCATGTGGGCGTCGGTTACCTAAAAGTCCCCCGGAGCTAGAATCAAGTGTCTGCCTAGTGTGTGGCAACAATCCATTGTAGAAAGTGGATACTTGTTGCCATATTGCGAGGCCGTGATGGGGACACTTGCGTAATAGCTCCTTGAACCTTTCCCAAGTTTCATACAAGGATTCCCCCTCCTCTTGTGAGTATGTATTAATTTCAGTCATTAATTTAGCAGTTTTAGCAGGAGGGAAATACTTATATAGAAATTTTTGGGCTAGTTCATCCCAGGTGTTTACCGAACCAGCTGGGAGGGCGTTGAGCCAAGCTTTCGCTCGGTCTTTTAGTGAGAATGGAAACATACGGAGGCGGATGGCGTTGTTTGATGCTCCATTGATCCGAAAGGTATCACATATTTCTAAGAAATTAGTTATATGTAGATGGGGATCCTCGTCCGCAAGCCCGTGGAAGGTTGCGGAGTTTTGGAGCATTTGTATCAAATACGGTCGAAGCTCGAAGTTATTGGCTTCGACATTCGGAGCATTGATAGCGGTGCCTAGATTACCTACGGTGGGCCGTAGATAATCCATAAGGGTACGTTGGTCCGCCATTGGAGGTGGATCACCCGAAACCTTCTCTTGGTTTTTGGCTTTTAACCTTTTTCTGAGAAAGCGTTCGGGTTCTTCTAATGGTTCTTTTATGTCTTTATTGGAACTGGAGTTCATGCACTACGTTAGGTTGGCGTCGGGTTCCAAGTCCTGCAATAAAAACAGAAAAGAATGTTGGTCAGAAGGTTCACCACGGCCCCGTGTTGAGCGAACACGGCCCCGTGGTCGGAATTACAGTGATTGTTTTTCAGATCCCAGTTACTGGAAGTTGGACACGGCCCCGTGTTGCACCGGCACGGCCCCGTGGTCAGCCTTCTGTAACTTGAAAAACAAAAACTGCCAGTAACGATGCTGAGCACGGCCCGTGTCCAACCAGGCACGACCCCGTGCTGAGCTCTGCAGAAGCTGAAAAACTAAAAAAAATCCTAAAAAAAAATTAAAGAAAAATAAAAATATGATTAGGCCGCTGATTCCTAACTTTCTTAAAATCCTTGTGTCCCCGGCAACGGCGCCAAAAACTTGATGTGCGTGAAGTGTGTTATATTTTTTATGAGTATTTAAGCCCCTTTTTTTACACTTTTAGCCAAGTTTTAAATTTATAAAACACGATATTCACTAACACTAAACACACATATGGGCAAGTGCACCCATCGTGGACGTAGTATAGTGTTGGTAAGATACCGAGGTCGTCCAAGGACACAAGAGCTTTTAATACCGGTTTATCCTCAACGTCTAATCAAATCAAAAAGTTAGAAAAATGTTTTAAACTAAGAAAAATAAAAACTAACTAAATGCTGAAAATAAAAATAAAATAAAAACAGATAGACAAGATGAATCACTTGGATCCGACACGTGTATTAGTATAACCTTTGATTATTTTTGCACTTTTGCACTTGTTTAAGAGATTATCTTAGTTATTGTAGTAGGCCCCTCTTTTGAAGGCGACGTTACCCTCAACCCAGTAGTTTGAGTCAGCAAGGATACAACCCTAAAGGGTCGGATTATTGAAAGATAATGAATTAAGTTATTAATGCAAATTGTGGTAGGCCCCGCTTTTGGCGGTGACGTTACCCTCGGCTAAGTAGTCTGAGTCAGCAGGGATACAGTCCTAAATAGCCGGGTTATAGTATTAATAGTAGTTAACTTATGAGGGGGTCAAAGAGTTTGGATCCCCGCCATCCAATACCTATGGGCATTGAAGGAGATCCTACTAAATTTGACCCAGGTCCCAAGCAGGACCTCTAAACGCTGAACAAGGGCAAGACCCTTACCAAACCGTTCCCTTAACCCCCGACCAGGTAGCCAACATACCTCCATATAGACCGTGGAGATATGAATGGTGAAAATCTTTTATTTTATATAGACAGTAAAATAATGCCAAGACACCACGGACAAACGATAAGGAAAGATCACCTTCAACATAAGTAACTAGTTATTAAAGTCATTAATACAAAACCAAATAAAAAGTGCAAAAGATTAAAGATAAAAAGTATTATACTAAACACTTGTCTTCACCAAGTGATGTAAGAGACTTAGGCAAACATGGCCTTGATTGTCAAGAACTCTTACGATCAATCTTGGATCCCGAGACGACTCACACACTCTACGATGGACAATGGATGATGGTGGTGGATGATGGTGTTATGGTGGTGGTGGGTGGTGGATGAAGTGTGAGAGAGGTGGTGTGCCAAGGGATGAGAGAGAATGAAACCAAGCTCCTCTATTTATAGGCTGAACAGAAGGCTGGACACGGCCCCGTGTCCGCTGGACACGGCCCCGTGCCCGTCTGACATTCTCTCTCTTCATTAATTGTAATTGCGAATTACAATTAATGCGCCTGCTGTACTTTCACACGCCCCCGTGCCCGCTGGACACGGCCCCGTGGTGGGCAATGGAAGCTTCTACTGGTTTGTCTTTTCTGCTGCTTCCTGGGCACGCCCCCATGTTCGCTGGACACGGGGCGTGTTCAGACTCTGTTTCTTCTCCTTTGCTTTGGGAGGTGCCGTTGAGGGTCCGGGCAGTCTACTTTTGTTCCTTTTCTTGTATTTATGGTAGAATGTGTTGTCTTTTTGCTTCTTTTGTGATTTTGAGCTCATTTAATCCTGAAAATACAAAAGGAAGACAAAAACACTATTTTCCAACATTAGTACTCAAAAAGGGTTAGTTTTATGCCTTAATTGATGTGATTTATATGTTGCATTTTACACACATCAGAGGACGTCTAGCTTACCTGACTCCAGACCAAGTATATTTTGAATCCTAGGGGGATGAAACTAATACCGACACCAGTATCAAACAAGATGGATGCAACTGGTCAGTTGATAGGAAACGTATCGGTGACCCTTAATGACTTCACATGACTCCGCTAATTCCCCATTAGCTAACTTGATAGAATAAGAAATGTCTAACCTTCATGACTCTAACTCATATATATGCTTAGTCTCTAAAGACACTAAGTTAAGCCGACGTTGGTACCCAAAGAATTGATACATGCTAGTTGTAGAGTAGAACGTACCCATGGCAACAATGGGATTTTGGGGAGTATTCATAGTTCTATCTATACACTTACTTATTCACTTGCTTGATTCGCCATTAAACATCCATGCTTGTAGTGATCTCTTTGCCACCGTCAAAATCTCCTAGTTCTTTCATGAGTATATCTAACTCATTTGTTTCCGTTTTGTGCTCAGTCTCACCACACTGCTACTCTTGGCACTTTTGCAAGTGCCCTCGTGGTGAGAGTTTCACTTATCTCACTTAGAATTTTGGCAAGTTATTAGCGTACTCCTTGATGCCAGCTTCATATTTCAGGGCTAAACCCTAAATGTAGCACTCAGCGTGTTTGGATTCAGGTGTTATCTAGTATGCAACAATCTTTTAGAGATCGTAGAGGCGTCGGGGGTAACTAGCTACATTTGCTCTAATCATACTCGATTTCTAGAGTTCGGTTCCCAACCTTGGAATTTACCACTAGCTAGCAATACTATTCTCACGTAAGATCCTTGAGTTATTCCCATAATAACTTATTTCTGGTATTACTCCCTATAGTTTGCACTTGGAGATTCCACCAAGTCATCGTCTCCCTCAACAGATGACTATTCGTTTACCAAATCATTTACTTAGGAGTACATTTACTAGCATGGTTAACTGACTTCATTGTCTTTATCAAGCGGTCATGACTTACCGCACCTCTCGTATCAATGAGGTCTCGCGGCTTATAATCCGTGAAAGCCTTAGAATTAAAATCTGGCGTGATTGCATCCCAAATGTGGCATTGCCACTCATTCTCGTCCCATCGGGATTTGAACCACTTGAACTACTGGTACCATCAGTACCATCAATAGTGTCGACTCGACAACCTCATGTTGTTCCATATGACCTCTAGTTCAACTTTAATAGTAGGGCGCTGATTAACTGACCCTCTTCTAGGCGTAGATTTTCTTGTCGACGCCACATTGTTTCCGATACATAGTATCATTGGGTCAATGCTTTTATTTGGACAGATATAGCCTATCATGCGCCTAAGAATTAAGAATGTGATTGGTCATGGAAACCTCAAGATAGCGTTGCTCCGGTATGTTTGAACAATGATATTCATGAATAAATGCATTCTAAAATGCATAGTACCTCTTGAGTGTATTAGCCATGTGCCTAAATGGGAAAAGAAGTAATTCGTTGAGGAGGAGAAACTAAACGGTCGTCTCCAATTTTTGCAACATGTATCCCATACTTCCTGGATCTCGATCGCCCAAAGTAGGAAAAATCCTTCGCTGCACTAGCCCGTCTGACGAATACGTTGATACTCCTTGAGCTCCACGAGCTTCGACCAAATTGTTATAATTTCCATAGATGTCGAATAATACAATGAAGGGGTTGTAGCTTGGCTCATGCCATAGTATCCCTTGGAATAAGACAAATATCAAACGACAGAGTTTAATGTAATCATCTCCAATAACTAAGATAAGGTAAGGTATCACAGACACCAAAGAACCAACCCATGTACAAGAATTTCGAGAATGTTGAGGAAAATCCTCCATGAGTGGCTAACGAGTCTCAGACGACTCGTGTTATAGATCGAATGTTAAGTGCAAGCAATACGTGTAGTCTTCCTGTATTGTAGAGTGTTATAGTAACCATTCTGGTTAGTGTTCTACTAGATAGAAATTTGAACAACATAAGAACTTCGAATGGATGGTGATCTCTTGGTTTGACCCGCAGAGCCCACCAGGATTCCCATGCACTACAAGTTGTTATTACGTGGGCCCCCGTAATAATAAATTGTCTTGCATGGTCACCCCAGTGTCTCTCGTTCAAAGCAGGCGATCAGTCAGAGAGAGGAGTCTATTGTCTACATACCTTCAACATAGAAGGGACCTTCGTAATGGTCCACGTGCTAATGCCCATTTTCATTATTCGTGGAAGGGCACAACGTTAGCCGAAATAGTAATAAAAGAATTTGTCATACTAACAACTGGAGGGGCACCTTCAAGATGAGTACTTCATATTCCTTGTCTAGACATGAATGTAATCGAGCATGACTAATATGAATCTCAGGGACCGTCCCACTAGTAGAGTTGTTGTCCAAGGCCGACACCTCCGACTCGTCGTCACTACCGAAGCCAGGCATATACCACCCGAGGGTAAACAACCATCTTCCCTGGGATCAATGCTTTAGGGTCTCTCTCAGGGACCACGCCTACCATAAGCTTCGTAATAGCCGCGAGGTTGTCATTCTCATCGCGTCAGTCAATTGTAATAATAGAATTCGTAGTCGAAGGTATTTTCATCCTTGGCAAATATTCCGTACAATACATATACAAAGACATTATATATATATAATCACTAAATCTCATGTTGTATTTGTTCTCATGTTTCACATGTAAGCCTTAGTGTTTTCAAATCTATTCCTCATAGACTAAACATGTATTGAACCATATCAGTTACTTTTGATTGAGCCCGCGTGATAGATCCTCATGTTATAGTGACACAATGAAAACCTTTTGTCATTTTGTCATACTTTTTGAAATCATCTTTGTAATGTTATCAACATTGTTTTCATGTGAGAGCCCTTGGTGATTGTAGACCAAACTTTGTAAAAGCTTGTCCCCGGTTCACTACAATCGGAGCTCTGATACCAATCTGTCACACCCTGCTAGTTGCGGAAGCGTGTTGCGTGTGACGTAAGAAAGGTAATCATTGCATCCAATCATGTATCACCGGCTCAAGACTTGTTTCCTGAAATCAATGTAGTTTTAAAAAGTCAACAAAAGTTGAGCGAGTTCATGCAGTTTTTGTTATCATATGTAATCGTAGTATTCATGAAAATGAAATCTTGTAATAGTAGTATTCATGAAAATTAGATCTTGTAATCATGGTATGTTCTGATTCATTCATGGAGTCTGTTAAGGATCTATCAGTGGGTAGCGAGCCCCCTGACATAATGTACCATAAGTAAATAACCAACCCGAGAACACTTTGTTATCATTTGGGATCACAAAAGCACTCCACGGTTAACAACTAGGAGTGGGGCGTGCCTCAAGCCCAATAGATCTACACCTTTTGCACCTTGGTCACTAAGTGATTAATGGTTACTAATGTTATCATCCTACTTATGCACATTGATCATGTTATCTACTACTCCGTAACTAACATACCAATAGTTTTAGCATGTATTTCCCCTCCATGTTTTTGAATACAAAACATTGAAATCAGTGAAAGGAGGGACATGAACTCACAAGTTTGCGTTCCGTGTATTATGATATCGAAGTGAGCGTCCGTACGTGTCAATAACCTACATGTATACTAATCTCGTTAGACACTAGGTCTTTTCGGACCTCGTACAAGTTGTTCATCTTGAATTCTTTATTATATTCTCATTTGTCATCTTTGGAACAACTTTGTATTTTAGAGCGTTGATAGTTTACTCGCTCGATTGTTATGTATATACATATATTCTATACGTATTGAATTCATAAGCGTATTCATGTATTTTATGTGTATTGACTTATGTGTGAACAGGCTTCGTTCTTCATATGTCCTCGTGCAGTGCACGCATGTCATTGAGCCTTTGCTCATGTTATTGGGCCGAGCCCATGTCATTGGGCCTAGCCCATGTCATCTATGTTATCGTATTTAAGCCATGTTTTAATGTTATTGGGCCGAGCCCATGTTTTATTGTTACTGGGCCGAGCCCATGTTATATTGTTATTGGGCCCTAGCCCATGTATTAAGGAATTTGGGCCTAGCCCATTACTAGCTTTGATATGCCCAATTCTAAATTTAGGAGTCCATTAACATAATCTTGCAATTTTTACCAAAATGTTACCAAGGAGTAAACTTTAAATAAGTTCATTTTTCCTATGAAAAATACTTGGTAATTTTTATAGTTTTCGACTTTTCGGATTCTTGTTATCGGTCACTTATATATGTGCTCGTTTTAACGTCTAAAATATGTTATTTTTAGACTCGACATAACAGTAATTTTCCTCGCGATGTCGATACGCCCAATTGTCGTCGTCGAGTGTTATGTATTACCGTTTCGACAATTTAGTTTATTCGTCCGTTTAATAGCATTTCATTGGAACATGTAGGAAACATGTATATGTATCTTTGGTGTCTTTTTATACTTGTCGCATACAAGTATTTCTTGCAATTATGAGTGTATTATTTTGATCACCCTAAAGGTATCTATGTACATACACATAGCACAAAATACATATACTAGATAAGTTTCCAAAATATATAATTTTTTGTCAAAAATTATATTTACACATTGTCATTATTTTCACCCTTTTATTTTGCGAAAATATATGCTTAAGTTCATAAGAACTATTGAATACTTGAGGCTTAACTATTCTCATCAAAGCTTCCACAATGACGTTTAAAACCACTAATCGCATTTAACTTTGTTAATCACCCTTTAACCCCAAATTTAATCACGATTAGATTTTTAGAAAAAAAATCGCCACAGTTTCCCCTAAACTATGACGTTTCCCACGTTTTCAAAACGCGTTTAAATCACCAAATCAATTTTCCAAAATTATCATCAACACAAACCAATTTACAAAACACAACTTTTCAAGTAAAATCACACATATGCATCTTCAAGTCTTCATGAACATATTTAGATATTTGTCAAGCCTTCTAAAAATAACATTATTTTTGTGCTCTATATTTAATCACACTTTTTATATAAACATGTTTATATAAATCTTTCAAGACCACTAAAAATAAATATGTTTTTAGGTTTATCCACAAGTTCCATATGCTTATATAACATGTTACAAGGTCACTAGTTTAGAAATCATGCTTTTAAGTTCTTTAACAACCTTACATTTTCCAAAAGAAATCCTCTTCGTGTTTACATATGAATTTTATGAAGCTTTGAGGATGATGATCTTGCTTAGGCTAAACACGTTCATGTTTAGATCATACTTTTAATCATAATATGGCAAAATCATATTATCTAACATAATCCACACTATAGCAATCATCAAGAATACTATATATTTAGTCATATTATCTTGATTGTTATTATTTTTTTTAGAGTTTTTGAGTATTCTTTTAGTGAGTTTCAAGATGATTTCTCTTGTACTTATATAATATACATAACTAAAAAATGAGTTTAGAAATCTTACTACTAGCACTTAGGCTAGGGAAGATCTAGATGAAAAAAGATGATGAAGAACAAGAAGATGTGAAGCTCCAAGTGTAGAAAATAGGCTTCTAGTGAGCATCCATGCTTGCAACTCTTTTAGATCACCATAAAATAGACTTGTAAAGCTTAATTTTGGTAGTTTAGGATTTGAAAATGAAGGGTTCTAGGATATTAAAGTTAGCCGTAGGTTAAGGAAACAAGGAAAGAGGTTTGTGAACTTTGAAAGTGTAAGTAATGAAGTGAAATGATTATGTAGATGATATTATATCTACTCAATCTTTCCAAAGGTCAAATACATATCTTGCAACCATACTTATTTCCATCATATTCCTACTAACTTGTAGGTTATGGGGTTGGCCCCACTTGGCCGAAATATTGGATGTAAATGGTGATTTATATATATTTTTTTCTTATATATATAATGTTAAGTGTAATTAATTTTTTTTTACTTTACTAGGTAAGGTAGAGTGTAATTAATTATTTAAGATGTTAAGTGATATTAACTAGTTCACTAGACTAGTTGGTATTAGTTTCGGATGGTAAAACTACCACTAGTTCGCTCATCGATTCGATACCGGGTGATATACAAGGATGCGGTATAATACCGGGAGCCATGGTTTTATTTTATCATCGATGTCATGGCGTTTATTTAAGGTGCTTACGATGCCAAAATGTGGTTAACTAGTTCGCTAGACTAGTGTAGGTTGTATCTTGATACCTTAAATGTTTTCCATTTAGGCGTCGGCTAGTTAACGACACGTTTGCGTCGTACCGACGAAGCTTTGTCGCAAGTTGTTATTCCACCGTTAAGCTATGCATGAAGTGATTCCAAGTCCCAAAATAAGCTTAACTAGTTCGCTAGCTTCTTAGTTTGGTTGTTTTGTGACGAAAATACCGCTTACTAGTTTTTAGGGGCAACAACGGACTAGTTATGTGTATAGCGATATAATACCGGAAACTTGTAATTTTGGGCACTCCGATGATATTCCTAATGTGTTTTAGTGTATATGTCATTAATTGTCATAATTCCGAAGTTCCAGAAATGCTTAATTATTAATACGGACCAACTAAAAATGTTATATTTTTAGCCGAAACGGACGATTTAGCGATTAGGGCGTCGCATCGGAAAGTCTTGTATTTTTGCAAGATGTGTTTTCACATTTGTGTTTTCTTACGTATATGGACTCAGTCATGTTATCCGTGTGTCGTTTCTCATTGTTTCGTTCTATTTTCACGGTTTTGCTGGCATGAATAGTGTAACTGTGAATAGTGCACGCAGCACTTTCTACCAACACTTTTAGCACATTGTTTGATTGGTTTCGCAATACGACGAAAACCAACATATGTTTTGCCATTGTTTTCTTGTCCTAACATTGTTATATAATAAACGACACAGTTACGTAATTAAATTATGCTATATGCATGAGATTAGGTAAATAAAATAGTGATTAATTTGTACGGAATTGCAGGTTATTTGGCAGTTGTCACAGAATCAACTCATGAAATTTGTACAATATATGACAGCTGATGTATTTGTAATTACCCCACTAGAATTTCGTAAATCGGACTCTCGATGAATTTTAAATAAATTATTTCGTAGACTGCAGTCAGAAAAAGATAAATTTGAGTGCAGTCTGGAAAATGATTTTTAATAAAATATTGGTGATGAATGAGATCCCGACATTTTTACACAATAATATTTAGATCATTTAGAACCTTCTGTAAAAAGTTGGGAATTTTCGAAATAAGATAACTATTTTATTAAAATGCTCAAAAACAGCCCAGTTTTGGATATTTAAGTTGAAATGACATAAGTAGTAATTTGCGTGTCTAAATGTCGAGTATGCTATCTGTGAATGATCTAACATGTTATGTGTCGATAAAAGTGTTATGTGCAATGTCGTATGTTTATTTGTGAATGGGAATAGATGGGGAGGTTACATGGGCATAAACCGTTAAAGTAATGCGTGTCATGTGTTAGATACGTGTAGGAACTTTGTGCTCAATTTGAAAACCACTAAATGACTAACTGGTAATCATATTAGGACGTGATTGACCGACCTTGACTGTTAGCTATATTTGAGAATCTAACCGAGCAAACAGAGGTGAGTTCACACACTTTCTAAGGCATGGGATTCTCGGTGGTTTGGGAATGGGTTAAAGAATTAAAACAAAACCTACATATCCTCCTTGGGTAGGATATGTACAGCCATCCTCCTTGGGTAGGATGCCAATATTATTCCTGCGTATTCTCCTTGGGTAGAACTACGTACGTTCGTCCTCCTTGGGTAGGACAACAACCTTAAAACGTACAAGACAAAACTCTTTCATAAGTCCCTCATTTTTATATCGACTTAATCGCCGAGGCCAATGGCGAGCTGGTCATTAGTTAATAGCGCTATTAGGTTTAACAAACCTCACAGCGTGTCAGTCGGACGGGCGTGTACTAATGGACTATGGCAATTACGCCAACGAAAGTGAAACCACGTTTTCATAAACAACTTAAAACTAATCAACCAAACTTGAACTCACTCAACTTTGTTGTTGACTCGTTGTTACATGCCTTACAGGTTGCTAAATGCTTGGAGCTTGCACGGGGAAGGAGTCGTTGTTATGTACGGGCTGTTATGTTCCGTGCTTAATATTTAAATCCTTATGCACTTATTAAACTTACGATTTGAACTTTAAACTTTTAAACTATGGACTTATGTTTTTGGATTTACATTTATGCTTCCGCTGTTTAAACTAAACTTAGTTAACTAGCTTTGGTCACCAATCGTGTGGTTGATTTTATTTTCTTAAATATGTTGTTCGATATGATTGGTGGCTCGATCCTGGTCATGTCACGCCTCCAAGCGGTGATACTCCGCATGGTGGATTTTTGGAGGTGTGACACACACCGTACCGGGGAGGACGGTTGTGAACTACTGACCCAGTCGGGCCCAGTGTTTTTGATAGGAGCACTGGGGAATGGGCAAATCATTCATCAGGAGCCGTCTTGTTCAGTATCGAGATATTATCAATATTACTTTTGCATTTGTTAATGAACTGGAATAATCACTTGGTAATAAACGTTTTCACAAACTGTGAACTCGCCAGCTTTGTCTGATATACTTGTTGCATGCTCGCAGGTCGTTAGATATCTTGGATGTCTAGAGTAGCAGGAGTGGTCATGGGTCGATTGGAGGGATTTATGTGATTGAACTAATGATAACGTACATTGGTATTTGAAACAGTTTAACATTGGTTTATTATTTGCTTCCGCTGAACATGTTGGTTTTCATTTAAACTCGTTATTGGTACTTTTCTTTAATAATTGAGGATTTCATTTTAAGCTTGTATGGGTTCAATGTGATTAGTGGCTCGTTATTGGTATGTCACACGCCTAACAAGGACTTTCCCTAGGTGGTATTTTGGGGGGGGGGGGTGTGACAACAATGGATGACAGTTGTTACGAAACCTCTGTTGGATAGCAACAGAGGTATGTAATAGTTGATAGCCAAACAATGGTTAGGTTGTGTGTAAATACTCTAACTACTGTTGACTAACCCTGTTGAGTAATTCTCATTTTAACTTTTGTTGACTAATCTGTTGCAACTTCTGTTGCTCATTATTTCATATCAAATTTGTAAGTCTGGGCTAAATATTCCTTTGCTTCTTCTATAGCTAATTGCTAACAAATTCTGGAAACAATTCTATTTCAAAAATTACGAGTATGGGATGGCAACTATCTATGTTGGCGAAAGGTTTTGGAATGTGATGATGAAAGGATGGATTGATGGATGCGGGTTTACTGATGGATGGTCAAAGTTGATTGAAGAAGTTCCCATACCAGTTGAATCTTGGTTGGTTTTCACCATGATTGCATCTAAAACGTTTGAGCTTTCCGTTTTCCATTCCGAGACTGAGACTGGAACTGAGGTTTCCTTCAAGAAAGCTGATGTAGTTGTTTTGGATGATTCAGTTTATGGAGATGCTGGGTTTGATTTATTGGTTGCGGTATAAAATTTTGATGATAAAATACATTGTTTGATAACATGACGGTGATAAGTAACTTTTATTATATTATGCTAATAACTTTTGAAATCTCATTTTGTAGGCTAAACACAAACAACTTCTGGATTCCGGGGAAGTTGCTTTGAATGAGGAGGATACTGGAGCTTCGGTTGGTAATTCTAAGCAGCTTACGAGTTTTGAGGATATTTTTAATGTATATATATACATGTAATATTTATATATTATTATGATTTAAAATATGGTTTCTTATATATGATCCTTCTTATAAATATAGTTTGCTGATGATGGGCTATTTGATTTAAAGATTGTGTGTCTGGTTGATGAGTCAGATGTTAAAAATGCTGTAAATTTATAATTTTCTACGCATATATTTTATTGTATTATAAGTATAAGAAGGTTTTTTTTTTAAATTTTGTTGTAGCCTGAAGATCATTCTGTAAAAATAGCTGATTCGTCAACTACAGTCTAAAGGTTTTCCTATTCGATAACTGCCTCTTCAAGTGTTGTATCTAATGTAAGTGTTTATTAGTTTTATACTGTCTATTTTATTATTGTCTCAATATATTAATATTCTTCTGTATGATTGAGTCTTAAACTTCAAAGCTGAGTTTAGAAGATAGTTTGTGTTGATAAAGAAAGTTATAAAATTTCAAGAATTTAGAGTTGTTATATTCTAAATTAATTTACTTAGGTGGAAAAGACGCGCAAACTTCGTGGCAAGAAAATTGTAGAGGATAATAAAGCTGTTGATAGACCGTGTAAAGTTCGAAAGGTTCGTTTAGTATCATCCACTTCAGAATGAGTCTTACACTTCACCACACATGCTACACATGCTGAAGACAGACTTGTAAGCTTTTGTAGTCATTGCTTTGTTTCGTTATTTCAACAATTTCAGTTATATATCAATATTTTATAAAATTCACTATTCAATTTTCTGTTTTTTAACAACTGCCATCAGATGTATCTTCTGCGTTGGATCTGCATACTGATAATCCTAAGCCGATCAAGATCCAGAATCTCAAATGTGAAGTCCAGAAACTGTTTACAACATCTCGAAAAACCAATACTGGATTCAACTATGCTGTTGTTGGATGGTCTTCTTATCTGAGATCTTGCAATATTGTTTTTGGTGATGAACTTTCGTTAGAGTTTCACAAGTGTACTCAATTGCTGAAGTTAAAAAAAGTTTTTCATATCATGATAAAGATAAAGTCCTCTTAGTTTCATGTCATGATTGTTTGTGGTTGTACATTTGGTTCGTTGGTGGTACTAATTTTGCTTCTTAGACATGTTCTATATGTAGTTATGTCTATAAACAAGTTTCATTGTCAATGGGTGGGTGCTACTTTTTTTTGTGGATAGCACAATGGAAATACTCATATGTATCTTATATATTAACTGATGATGCATGTCTATAGTTGTCTTTTAGCCATAATAGAGAACACATTTTGGTACAATATCTATTGATGTGTGTAAAATACAACATATAAATTACATCAAATGTGGCATAAAACTAGCCCTTTTTAAGTACTAATGTTGGAAAAAGTGTGCTTTTGTCTTCCTTTTGTATTTTCAGGATTAAATAAGCTCAAATGAACAAAAGAAGCAAAAATGCAGCCAAATCTAACTATAATACAAGATAAGGAATAAACGTGGCATGCCCGACCCCTCGACAGCATCTTCCGAAGCAAAAACAAGAGAACAGAAGGCTGAACACGCCCCGTGCTCATTGAGCACGGGGGCGTACCCAAGTGTCTGCAGAAAAGACAAAGTTGTAGAAGCCTCTATCACCCACCACGGGGGCGTGTCCAGCAGACACGGGGCCGTGGTCAACGCTAAGATTCGTAGAATCTAGGCAAATCTTGATTGTACAGATACGCTTTTGCACACGGGGCCGTGCCTAGCGGACACAGGGACGTGGTCAACTAATACAGACAAACTGCATTTAATGAAGATAGAGAAGATGGGTGGACACGGGGCCGTGACCAATGGACACGAGGCCGTGTCCGGGCTTCTGTGCAGGCTATAAATAGGGGTGCTTGGCTCACTTGCAAATCATCCCTTGACAAACCACCTCTCTCACACTTCACCCACCCACCACCACCATCACAACCCACATCCATCCACCACCATCATCCATCATCCATCATAGAGTGTGTGTAGTAGTCTTGGGATCCAAGATTGATCGTAAGAGTTCTTGACAATCAAAGGCCATGTTTGCCTAAGTCTCTTACATCACTTGGTGAAGACAAGTGTTTAGTGTAATACTTTTTATTTTTAATCATTTTGCACTTTTTATTTGGTTATATATTAATGACTTTAATAACTAGTTTCTTATGTTGAAGGTGAATCTTCCTTATCATTTGTCTGTGGTGTCTTGGCTTTATTTTACTGTCTATATAAAATAAAAGATTTACACCATTCATATCTCCACGGTCTATATGGAGATATGTTGGCTACCTGGTCAGGGGTTAAGGGAATGGTTTGGTAAGAGTCTTGCCTTGTTCAGTGTATAGATCCTGCAAGGATCTGGGTCAAGCTTAGTAGGACCTCCTTCAATACCCACTGGTATTGGATGGCGGGGGTCCGAATTTCTTGATCCCCTCATATGTAAACTACTATTAAATCATTAGCCGAGGGTAACGTCACCTTCAAAAGAGGGGCCTACCACATTACGCATTAATAACTTAATTAATTATCTTTCAATAATCCAACCCTTTAGGATTGTATCCTTGCTGACTTAAACTACTGGGTTGAGGGTAATGTCACCTTCAAAAGAGGGGCGTACTACTATAACTAAGATAATCTCTTAAAAAGTGCAAAAGTGCGAAAATAATCAAAGGTTACACTAAAGGCGAGTCGGATCCAAGTGATTCATCTTGTCTATCTGTTTTTATTTTTATTTTATTTTCAGCATTTTTAGTTTTTATTTTCATGTTTTAACCTTTTTCTAAAATTTTGATTTGATTAGGCGTTGAGGATAAACCGGTACTAAAAGCTCTTGTGTCCTTGGACGACCTTGGTATCTTACCAATGCTATACTACGCTCACGATGGGTGCACTTGCCCATATGTGTGTTTAGTGTTAGTAAAATGTCGTGTTTTATAAATTTAAAACTTGACTAAAGTGTAAAAAGGGCTAAAAATATACATAAAATATATATAACACCACACGCACATCATCTATACACATATGTATATGTTCTATCAATATGTGTTATGCATGGTTGTCTAACACATGTTGTTAATAACATTATTCTCTTAATATCTATTTACTAACCTTTGTAGTTTCTGTTGACTGACCTTTTTAACATGGGTTGACTAACATCTGATAGTTACTATCTATCCATCTGGCAAGCTCTGTTGGAGATAATGGACGACAGTTCTTATTAAAGTCTATTGGAAAGCAACAGAAATTTTTAATAGTTAACAGACAGCAGTGGTTTGCTATCAACATAATGGAATTGCTGTTGAATAAACCTATTATTCATTAATTTATATCAATTTTGTAAGTCTGCACTAATTATTTTTTTACTCTCTGTCAAGATGTGTTATGCATGGTTTTATAAGAAACGACCCGTGTTTGCACATGGGTCTTACCGCTAATTATATATAATAAATGAAAAGAATTTGGGCCACGAGGTGAGATGAGGGCTATAATTTTTTCATTTTCCCGCCTAAACTCTCATCCGCCTTTTTTGTGTGTAGTAAAACCCCTAAATCTTCAGCCTAAATCATTTAGCCTCACAATTTTCCTCATCTCATGATGATTCTTCATCTTTCTTACATCCCTTCATCGTTGTCTTGTGATCCTTTATATCTTTTAACGCTTCCTTCTTTCTCACAATTCCATTTTCTCACAAACCTCAAGTCCAAACCTCTTCATCTGCTTTTTCCTCTTAAGGCACCAAACGATCGCTGGTGTTAGGTTCCGAAGGCACCGATGGTGATTCAGTTCGTTGATTGTTGTGTAGGTATGTTTATGTTTCGTTGATCGAATCAACTGATTCAGTTTGCTTATTGTTGTTTGATATACTTTTTTTCGTTTGAGATGTTGTTTGGCCTTTAGGGCTGTTAATTATAAGTTTCTTGATTTGTGATTTTTACGAAAAATGTGTAAAAGAATTTAAGTTATAATACTTTTCTAAACCTTTTCTTCTTGATATACATCACCCTTTGATTTTGGGTATAAAGAATGAATGGGTACTTAAAATACGTTGAGTGTATATATTGTGTTTGTCAAACATGATTTCTAATACCAGTTTATGGAAATCCTATATTTGGGAGGCATTATTGAGATTTTCTTGATGGTAAATATGAATTTTTGTTGCTCTGCAGATTTCAGTATGAAAAAACTTCAATATTATGACAAAAAAGTATAAACTTAAAAGGCCTAGGTGCTTTAAACCTTGAAAGCTCATTTTTTTTATAACTGGAGGTTATTGGTTACTATATTAGATTCTTTTTTCTGTGAGCATGCAGTGGGTCAGGTGGATGCAATCAACACAATATCTTTATTGATTTATTGACTACTCATGTTATTTGTGATTGAAATTCTTGATGATTCCTTTTACCTTCACCTTGATTATTATGAGAATTGGAAGATAAGTTAATAACTATGTATGCAACATTTGTGAACTTACAGGTGGCAGAATAGGTTGTTTTGGATGGCTTGTGGAATTCACATAATGGGCTAGGTCAGGTCTGCTTGGCCTGAATTACTTTTTTATCCAAATATTTAACATTTTTAAACTTTTTTTAGCTCATTTGACTCTTTTAAGTCAATTTCATTTATGTTACCCATTTGACCCGTTGAAAGATGAAACATAATCCGGATCGACCCAGTATAATCATGTTCAGTTCTAATCTCAGTAATCTCAGTGATGACCAATTGAAACAGAGACTTGATCATATGTGTAGCACACCTTGCCAGGTAACCTGATGGCCATTATAAGTATTTCAAATACTCGATCAATATACACATCCACATAATAAAATTTGCATTTGCAGGCACTCTTTCTATGGCTGATGAACATGTACGATTATGTAGACAAGAAAGCATTGGTGCAAAAGCAAGTAAAGATATGGGTCATGGCAGTTTGAGTTTCCATTTCGGTAATGAGTCGACGGGTTAGATTTTCTGATACTGATTGGGGTTGTTGGCTGTGATTTGAGAAATATAAACTAAGTCGGCTGAGCTCGAAAGTATAAACCAAGTTGAAAACTTGAGCTCAACTCGACTTTAGAAAACTTGGCTTAGTTTGCCTCGAATCTTGCTATCCCGATTTTGGCTTGCTTGTATTGTTAAAACTTAAAGAAAAAAAAAAACTCTTGATATGAAGTGGACCGGATAATGATGTAAAATCGGGCTTAAAATATTAATCAACTTTTATTACTGCTATAAAATGATATAAGCTGGGGGTTAATTTAAGTGAGCGAACCTTACCTCGAGCTAAGCAATCTTCAAATTTCGAGTCACTATCTATTTGAATAGCACTACGAATATATCTAATTTGGTATATGCATATTTTGTTTATTGCATAGAAGACTTTTATATTTAAAGTCCTTCCTTTCATCATCATTTTTTTTAATTACTACGGGAAGTGAATGGCAATATTAAGATATTAAGATCAATACATATCTACTAAGTTAAAGAACACTATCTGTTGGTACTTGCATACATATTAATATGTTTATCAAAATTTTATTACAGTTTATTATTCAATTTATGTTTGAATTCATAAAGTAATCAGTTTGAACTAACTACAAGTTACACTATAAAAGTACATGTGTTAGTATGGTCACAATAATTATATTATTTGTCAAAATATTTATAGTTTTCACTAAAAATAACGATTAAAATAATCAAATTATTTAAATGATATGTTCATATTATAAAAAACATGGTCATGGGCATTGGGTAAATTCTCTTGCATTAAGCACAGAGTACGTTCTTCGGACCAGTGATGCATTAGGGTTATAATTAGCAGAATAGATATGTATTTGTCTGAGTTTTATCGCCGATTTTGTAGTTTGATGATGATAGCTTTTGTTGTAGTTCAGGTTGATGATCTAGGAATTGTTTTCACCGATCTGTAGTTACACATTCTTTTACAAGGTAAGGGTTCTTACAATTATTGATATGCAATTTTCTTTGTCTTCTGATATTATCACCAGAATAAGGTCTTCGTGTTTGATTTTTTAGTTATGTGATTATAATTATGTTATGCTGTTCAACTAAAGATTCAAGTGGGTCCATGTTTGCTTTCGTCCTCTCAATATAGTGTTCTTCTTCGACCACCGAAATCTCCTCTTAGTCACATGTTGGTACACCAGGTACATTTTTTCCCAATTATTGTTAGGTGATGTGGCCGATTATTGTTAGGTGATGTAGGAGCTGCATAAGAACTTCTGAATCTCTTTCTATTATGTCATAATGTAGTCAAGGTACATTCATCAAACTCCACTAAATTTCCCCATTCAAAGAAGAATATAAAAAATTTGATTAAACCACCGGCCCTTTGATTGAAACAACACACACCCAAAAGTTAGTTATTTTGCTTAACTTGGCCTACATGAAGTGTGGTTTTACTCATATGACACACTTTCTCTTTGTATCACTTTTTATTTTCAAACTAAAATAAATATTAACCAACATTTTATTTCATAGAAAACCCCTAATTCGGGTTCGGGTGGCTTTGAATTCCATGGATGGAGTACATTATATTCGTGAGGTGGACTTGAAATTATGTGAGAGCTATTAACAACTATCTAATGCTTTGGCCACGATGTTTAGTGCATTCACCATGGGTACATCCGTCTTTTGTTTCTTAATTATTGAATTTATTGTTAAGGTGTTTTCTCAAGCCAATGTATTTTTGTGTATGATGCTTATTTTTGTGGGAAGAGTGGGAAGTGGAGCTCTTCGTAACACCACTATAATGATCCATCAACCCTTCGATGGGTTGGGGGCAAGGTAAAGATACGACTGTTCACACTAAGCAAATTGTTCGTCTTTGGTATTCGCTAAATGCATTATATGTAAAAGCTAAATGCATTATATGTAAAAGCATATGGGACAAAACATCGATGTAATTCAAAATAATATGGATCGAGATTGTTATATAACCCCGGAAGAAGCTATAAGGAGCTTGGGATCATAGAAAAATTGGGCGGTGAAGGCTGCCATGGATGTATTTCTCAAGGTGCGCATAAGGAATTTGGCATGTGTTAATAGCATAATGGTTTTCAGACGTGAGAATTCAAGAAATGACTATAGGTATCCTGTCAAAGGATGGCCAGACTTCATGTGTTCAAATGGTATGTCAGTCGGTCAGACTTGCACTTTTGTTTTCCTCCAAGAAGGAAATGTACATTGGTCCTTACCAAAGTCAATTAGCATTGCCTCCTTTTACTGCTAGAGAGACACTTTTTAATCAAGATTTTAGATGCTACCTTTTTTATTTTAGATGCTACTTGTGTTACTTTTGAATCGGATATTAGACGCTACTTTAGGGATGGTTTTTGTTGGTTTATATGCTTGATACCAAGTAGAAATTAAATGGAACAGACTTTAGTGGAAACCTGTGCTACTTTCGAATATAGATCTAGTTTTTTATATGGTTATTTGTACTCTGTATATTTGAATTGCCATACATAATTTCTTTTTATATGCATATTAAAATAAAAACTATTAAAACAAGTAAATATATTAAATGGTAAACTTAGTTAAGGTAACATATTAACTTATTTCATCTTTTTGGTTAATTTGTTTGACTGTAAATGCATTTTAGTCAAAACTAATCATTAACATTATTTAAGGTAAATTTAATATCAATTCGAAAAGTTTTATTTTGATTGCTTATCTTTGTACAATTCAAAGGTATTGATAATAGCTTTGACAAATTTATATATAATAATTTGCTTATGTTTTTCAGTAATGTATTGAAATCTTATGTACTTATTTTCTTTATCTATTTATTCTTAGGTCCAGAAAGTTGTTATTGTCGGATCGATTACTTCAGTAAATACTAATCATCTATGGTATTATAGTGGATGCAGTCACTCCAAGTTCAAGGTTGAAAAACAATTCAACAGATATGAGCTGGAAATGGGTCTTGTGATGTTCTCAACAAGAAGGTTTATGCATGTATGGGAAGCATGTCTACCAAGTTACAAGGTTTGAATATTTTAATGTATTTTGTGTGACAACCCTCACTAAACCAGGTATCCGTACGGTTTAATTAATAATTAAGTGCTGCTTAATTACTGTGCTTAACTGAAATTACTGACAAACTGCTACTTGATTTCTAGTACTTGTATATTCCTGCATCATACTTTGATTTCCGTCACTACATTATTTACAAGTTGAACCTTAGTGACAAACATGATGCACTAAAGCACAGTAGCATTAGAACGGATAACCTATTGAACATGCTGATAAAGCCAGCATCAGGCAGACACTGCCTCTAAGGGCCTGTATGAGCCATAAATATTTTACTACACCCATGGTGAGTGTAGGGATACAAGGGTTGTAGAACTGCGTCTCTAGGAATAAGATATAATGATTGGATGTGCCTAAAACGTACTCTAAGCACGAAACACAGCACTTTTATTAACATACTAGCTTGTGGCTAACTAATAAAGTGCCAAAACATGAGGAAAATATTCCTGACACTTTGTAGAATAAGTTGTGTCACTAAAAATATTATTAACGACGCTTAAAAGCTTACTTAAGCTCTTTAACGGATTTCTATCCAACCGAACAACCGGACTATACCCGGAACATGAAAATATTGACAATAATATTATTGGTCTTTTTCTGAGCCAGTTAGGGTCCCTGATTACCCTAACACCCGCATTAGAACGCATCACACCACTAACCGAGTTAACCCCTAAATCTAACCTACTTAACTAAACTAAACTCTAACTATCCACTTGAAATCGAACCAAGACCCCCCCCCCCATTAAGATCGGCCAACTAGAGGGGAACACAAGGGTAAAAAAGTTTGAATATTTTATTGTTTATGCCTAATATCAAGAGGACATGTAATCCATTGGACGATTGACTTTGATTTTGTCTATAAATACCTAGCCTAAACACACAAGAGATTAATCACTCACTAAACCACTCAAACACAACTCTCTCTCCCTCTACATAGCTCTCGGCCGAACACCACACCCCTACACACCCATTTTCGGCTTTTGATCCATCCATTCCAAGCATACACAAGCCTTTCGGGTCACGCATAAGGAGTCTTGGAGCTAACGGAAGTGGAAGGACCTCGTTATCTTGCTTTTATCCACCACCTTTTCGCCTAGAATCTTCCCTAGCCCCGAGCTAGAGGTATAACAATTAAAACTCATTCTCGAACTAATCTAAGGTGGTTAATAAGATTTGTAACGGTTAAAACTCGGAAACTTGCATTTTAAATCTTTAAAGTCTACTAAAACATGAATATGGTTGGTTAAAAGCTTAATACTTGTGTAAAAGTTGTAGTATTTGAAAGTGGTGATTATTTAGGCCCGATCTACGTAGTGATAGCTCGGATCATCGTTTAACCCGACTTTGTTAAGATCATGGATCTTGACATAAGCTTGTTTCGAACGGTACAAGGGTTAAAAGGTGAAACTCTACCACACGAGAAACATGAACTTGTGTAAAAGTATTTTTACTTGTAAAATAGTGTTCAAAACTAGCGGATCTACGTATCTGCAAGTGGTATTTTCAAAGGACCAAGTGTCGAGAAAAATCATGTTTCCTAAAAGTCGGATGACACACTAACAAATATGATTTTACAAACCACAAGTGTATAAACACTTGTTAAATGAAAAGTTTCGACAAAATAACAATCTTTGAGAAAGATGACGGGAAGTTGTAAAGGATGATTTATTCTAAAAACGAGGTTTTTACGATAATAAGTTATTTTACACATAGATCCACAAAATATAACGGGATCTACACTATAGTTTTCGGAAAAACCACAAGTTCATGTGATTATGCGATTTACATACTTGTCGACTAGTTTGATGTGTCGGAAATTGATTGATTGATTAAAGAAGTGTTGAAATGATTTTGTAAAAGAAAATGATACGCTTGAAAGCGTGGCCACCTCCAGTTACAGGGGAAACTCTGGCGAAATTTTTCTAAAAACCTAACACTTAGAATTATTTACAAGTGTTAGAATTATTTTGATATGTTTTCAAAATATATTTCGCCACGACTTTACTTACAAATATTCGGAGGTGGGATTTTCACAAAACTAAACGTTACAAATATATATTTGGTAAATATATTTTTCACCACACTGTTTATGATTATTTTGTGAAAATACACAAATATTATTTTTAGAGTAAAAATAATAATTCGAACGATAACAGCTCCAAAATAATACAAACGCTTACACGACAAACATATAAGTTACACCGGTAATTATTATTACCACTTAATCGTTAAAACGTAACTTACGCATTATACGGAAATATTCATGAACGCGTATTTTGTCAACGCATTATTTTGGAAGTATTATGTGAAGTGAAAATATAATATTTTTGAGAAAAATATTTATATTTTGGAAGTAGAAGTAAAAATATATTAAGTGGGACTTAATGATATAATACAAATACACATGTATTAAATCCCCCATCCTTGGGAAGGAGATTAACTACCAAGTACATGCAAAATATAAACACGAAATAGTTGTCTAACTATTTCCCAAAAACTTAAACTATAAAGCTAAGGCACGACCATCCGTCTAATAGAATTAGCACATGTAGGTCGTTGCACAGCTGCCTGACATTCGGAGTACTTGGTATAGCGACGCACTGACTGTGAGTTCATGTCCCCCTTTTCTCTTAACTGTTTTCAGTTTTCTAAACTGCGGGGGTGAAATACATGTTACATTGATTATGAATACTTTATACATGGTATGGTTAGCGTAAGGAGGTTTGTTACTTAGATCATGTGAGTGGGTAGGCGGAAACTTGAGGCCATTAATCCTCATGGTAGGACCGAGGGACAGGAGCGGTAGATCTATCTGGGTGTAGCGAGCCCAGCCCCAGGTCCAGCATAACGGACCTCGGGGTGACTTAGTGCCCGACGCATAAATCCGCTAGGTTTGAGTCTTCCTACTTGCACTTCACACATATCAATGGCCTTGCAAACCATTGGTGATCTCTTTTTTCCTTATTTGCTACATACCAGGGTTTTGATAAAGACAAAGGTTTATTTACTCACTTACACATGAACTCGCTCAACATTATTGTTGATTTTTCAACTTACATGTATTTCAGGGAATTAAAGATCTGGCACGGTATGGCATGATTTTCCCGCTGCATTAGTCACCGAGGTCATCCAGGGTTCGGGGAATGTGACTCTTTCCTGGACAAGTCACAGTCCTTGAATCATGTTTATGTTAAGATTTGAATTTGTAATGTTTGGTGAACAAGTTTATGATTGTTAGGGTGTTATCCCGTTAAGACAATGTTATGGTATTTTTATTTTAATGGATGATCTTGCATATTTTTAATTCATATAACTTGGTTATGATTAAGCTATGGTATTAAGAAGTCACACCAAATTAACCACGCTTCCGCAAAGCCAGGGTGTGACAGCTTGGTATCAGAGCTCTAATCATAGCGAACTAGGATTCCTTCTCGAGTCTAGACTATGATCACTAGGGCTCTCACGAAAACATTTTTACTGCATACCACTTAAGTCCAGATCCAAAACCTTTTTATAAACAAATGTTGAGCGCATTTTATTTATTATTTTAGGCTCAGTCTGGGAGGCTGAGGCTCGGTCTGGGAGGCCGAGGCTCGATCCAATGGATCGAGGTAGTTGTCTAGTGGGACTAGGGAGTCAGTCTGGGAGGCTGGGAGAATTGACTAGTGGGACTAGGGAGTCAGTCTGGGAGGCTGGGAGAATTGACTAGTGGGACTAGGGAGTCAGTCTGAGGGACTGGGAGGCTAGTGGGACTAGGAAGAGCAGTCTGGAAGGCTGGGAGAATTGGCTAGTGGGACTAGGAAAAGGCAGTCTGGGAGGTTGGGAGGCTAGTGGGACTAGGAGGATTATGTGATATCTTACTTGGTAGCTTATGTGATTACCTGATTGTATGACTGATTATTTGTGCATATTTGTGTTGGTGTTACAGACACATGGACTCACCAGGCATAGGTGACTCGGACACCACCGGACCCCTACCTATCGTATTTGATGACCTCCACATCTTCGGAGCATGAGGTGCATACATCTGATTCCACTAGCACAGACGACGACGATTTCCAGCCCTTCGCACTACCCGAGGGTGCTGATGAGCCTGCGGATGGCCCCCCTGCTGAGTACTTACCTCTAGTTGTGATTCCGGCTCCTATACCTTTAGCTGTTTATTCCGCATATGACTTACTACTTGACGCCGAGGCTGACGGCGATATCGATCTGTTTGAGGATGAGCCTATAGAGGATGAGATCCCGGACGCAGCCCTACTTCCCGCTGGCGATCTTCTGATGATCGCTGATGCCCCTGCCGAGGACTCACCCGCACATTCACCGGTCCCAGACTCCTTTGAGTCTGTGGCATCCGCACCTTCTCACGAGGTGAGCGCACAGCACTTTGCACACGATTCGAATCCTGACCAGGCATCCTCTGCCGCACCTATTCTGAGCTTTGCATTTAAGCATGACGATATAGAGGATTCTGATCCCATTTTTCCTCCGGGATTCGACCCGGATCATGATATTGAGTTTATCCCGATGGACCAGCCCATGGAGGATCCCGCTGATCCAGTTGATCCTATTGATCCCGATTTTGATTTCGAGATGGCTTTTGATGACCATGAGCCTGCCTTGGCTCCTGAGCAGGCAGCTGCTCTAGATCCTATGCCCGAGCATGACCCCGTACATGCTGGCATCTCAGTTGGGCCCGTTCTAGCTGACCCGCCCGTTGATGATCATCTGGAGGATGATCATGTTATTGCTGTCGATCCTGTTGTTCCTCCACCTTTTGTTGTTGATATCCCTGTTGAGCACATTGCACCAGTTGATCCTATTGTTGCTCCCCCATTTGATCCCATTCCACTTGAGCCTGAGCACGCACTGTTTGCAGACCACATGGATCCACCGGATGAGCATGCACAGCACAGTTGGATACCTGCTGATGAGGACGTTCCACCTTTGCCCCCTCAGATCCCTGTTACACGACCTGTTGATTTCACTTTTCAAGTTCCTCAGTTTGTACCTCCAGCGAGGCCTGGAGAGGGCTCTTCAGCCCACCCTTTTGGGCACGTACCGATGTCTATTCCCTTCATGCCCCGGATGTCATCTGTTCCACCCTCTACTTCACCGTTTCGTGTGGCACCATTTGACCCCACCAGTGAGCCTTTACTCTGGTCGACACCGCCCGCCATGCCACCTACTGATCCTTACCATCCATTTCATGTAGGACACACTATAGAGGATGTTTTGATGTCCTTCGTTCATCAGCACGAGTCACACACGCAGCGTCTCCAGGAGCTCGAGAGAGCTCAGCTGCCACCATGTTCATGCAATGCTCAGATACACTCTCCTCTTCAGCCATGTCGATCATTACCCCCAGATTATGCTGCTCGTCTCTTTACACTAGAGCAGCAGGTTGCTTCTGTCATCCGTACTCAGCAAGCTTTGGAGGAGGACTGGCTCCAGTTACGTCGCTTGCTTTACACTTACTTTCCCCCTCCTCCATCGCCATCTGTATAGAGCTCATCAGTACTGCTTGTGTAGACGTTGGTGAGAGGACCGCGATTGCTTTTGATTGCATAGCATTTTGGAGACTACATGATGATACTGACTTTTGACACATACTTGATGTATTTGATGTATTTGACACTGATTTGATATAGCTTTTGGACAGGGGTGATGTAGCCCCTAGTTGATTGATGATTGTATGACACAGTGATGTACTGATACACTTACGTTGTGGTCTCGATGTATATGGCAATCGCAGTGTTCTCATCATATTTGATTCGCTTGATTGCTTATTTACATTATTATGACATGGGATGTTGTGTGTATAATATTTATGACATGGGATGTTGTGTGATTAGTAATTGTGATATATTGATAACATGAGATGTTATGTGCTATTACTATTACTATATACGTACGCTTTACTATGGCCTGACCGACGTACACATCTTTAGAAGATGCCGCCAAAACGTCAACCACAGCAAATGCCCACTACTCAGGACGAACTACAGCAAGTCATTGCTGCAGCTATTGCTCAATATGCTGCCTCTCAAGGAGGAATGAGTGGAAGCAACTCTGGCAACACGGGCAACAACAACAATCCACCTCATGGTAACCCTAAGTCATTAAGACAAACCATGACCTAAATAGATCCCCTTAGCAAAAGTGCTAATGCCAATCATATGTTATAATGTATGTGCAGGGTGCACCTACAAGCAGTTCTTAGACTGCAAGCCCATGAACTTCGATGGCACAGGTGGTGCTGTCTCCTTCGTCCGATGGGCTGAGAAAACCGAATCCGTACTTCGCATGAGCAAATGCGCGCTGGATCAACAAGTCACTTATATCTCTGGGCTATTTCTGGATGGAGCCCTATCCTGGTGGAATCTACAAGTACAGACACTTGGCGAAGCTGCTGCTTACGCGCTGACTTGGGCTGAACTGAAGGAACTCATGCGCAAAAAGTACTGTTCTCGCGCTGAAATCCAGAGATTGGAGACCGAGTTCTGGCATCTAAAAATGGAAGGTTCAAAGATAGCTGAGTACGTCCAAAGATTCCACGACTTGTCGCATGTGGTACCCTACATGGTCACACCTGAGTTCAAGAGAATTGAACGCTTCATTTGGGGATTAGCTCCTCAAATCATCAGCATGGTGACCTCCTCCAAACCTGCAACTATCACTGAAGCCATTGATTTGAGTGTGGCTCTCACGGAGGAGGCAATTCGTTTGAACAAGTTTGATGAAGCTGAGCCCAAGAAGAAAGAGACTCATGTGGAGTCATCTGGAGGGAACAAACGAAAGTTTTCGAACTTCAAGCAGGGCACCGGGGTGGTGGTTAAGAAAGGAGAGCAGAACACGCCAGCTCAGGATACAGCTGGTGGTAGGAAGAAAGGAAAGGGATATATGGGTGCACAACCCAAGTGCAACTCATGCCAACGACATCACTCTGGTCGTTGCAGGCTAAGAGTTTGTGAATCATGTGGGAAGACTGGTCATACGAAGGATTTTTGTTGGGCTAGTGCTGGCCGGGGAGGCCAAGGAGGATCTGGGAATAGGAATAATCGTGGTGGTAATGGGAACCGCCCCCAAGGAAACCATGGAGGTGATGGGGATCGGGTCAATCATGCAAACCAAGCGGGCGCCATGAATCGAAATCAGGTAAACAACCAAGCGGGAAACAATGGTGGGAACGGGCAGAGGCCTGGGTGTTTCAATTGTGGTGATCTTGGGCATTACAAGAGTAAGTTAGATACTCCGTACTCGATCGAATTAGAATTTAAGAATATGGGAAGTTAGTAGAAGCTAATGAAGTGATTCGAGGGTGCGTAATCGAATTGGGAGAGCGTGAGTTCGCTCTAGATCTACTACCAGTCCAGTTGGCAAGCTTCGACGTGGTAGTAGGGATGGATTGGTTATCAAGTAACAAGGCCGAGATAGTTTGTCATGAGAAGGTCGTTCGTAACCCGACCGAAGATGGTGAGACCATTGTTGTTCACGGAGAAAAGCGTGAGACGCCGTTGAGGATTATTAGCTGCCTGAAGGCAAGAAGGTGTTTGCAGAAGGGATGTGCTGCCTTTCTGGCACACATTGTAGATAAGAAGGCTGCTGAGCCAAAGATCGAAGACATCCCTGTCGTGAGGGAATATCCAGAAGTCTTTCCAGAAGACTTGCCTGGATTGCCGCCTCAGAGACAAGTGGAGTTCCACATAGACTTAGTTCCAGGCGCCGCGCCTGTGGCTAAGGCACCTTACAGACTTGCTCCGTCTGAGATGCAGGAACTGTCGACGCAACTTCAAGAGTTGTTAGACAAGGGATTTATCCGACCGAGCTTCTCGCCTTGGGGAGCTCCAGTTTTGTTTGTCAAGAAGAAGGACGGTAGTTTCCGTATGTGTATTGACTACAGGGAGTTGAACAAGCTGACGATCAAGAATAGGTATCCCCTGCCAAGAATCGATGATCTGTTTGACCAACTTCAAGGTTCAAGCTTTTATTCAAAGATCGATCTTCGATCTGGATACCATCAGCTACGGATACAGGAAGAGAGTATCCCAAAGACAGCCTTCAGAACTCGATATGGACACTACGAGTTCCTCGTTATGCTGTTTGGTTTGACAAACGCACCTGCAGTGTTCATGGATTTGATGAATCGAGTTTGCAAGCCGTACCTGGATAAGTTCGTGATTGTATTCATCGATGATATTTTGATTTATTCAAAGACGAAGGCTGAGCACGAGCAGCATTTAAGAGCCATTCTGGAGCTGCTAAAGAAGGAACAGTTGTACGCCAAGTTCTCTAAGTGCGAGTTTTGGCTAAGAGAAGTGCAATTCCTTGGGCACGTGGTAAATGGAGATGGAATCCACGTGGATCCCACCAAGATCAAGGCAATCAAGGATTGGGAAACGCCAAAGACGCCAACCGAGATTCGGCAATTCTTGGGTTTGGCTGGCTATTACCGAAGGTTCATTGAGAATTTTTCAAAGATCGCTCAACCATTGACGCTCCTCACGCAGAAGGACAAGAAGTTTGATTGGGGAATCAAACAGGAGGAAGCATTTCAAATATTGAAGGATAAGCTTTGCAACGCGCCAATTTTAGCCCTACCGGTAGGTACAGATGATTTTGTGGTATACTGCGACGCATCGCGTCAAGGATTGGGTTGTGTGTTGATGCAACGCCAAAAGGTTATTGCCTACGCGTCACGCCAACTGAAGGTACACGAAAAGAACTATACCACACACGATTTGGAACTCGGCGCAGTAGTTTTTGCTTTAAAGATCTGGAGACACTACCTTTATGGTACGAAGTGCACAATCTTCACAGATCACAAGAGCCTCCAACATATATTCAACCAGAAGGAGTTGAATATGAGGCAAAGACGATGGGTAGAACTGTTGAATGACTACGACTGCGAGATTAAGTATCATCCAGGGACGGCGAATGTGGTCGCCGATGCCCTAAGTCGAAAGGAGAGAATCAAGCCCATAAGGGTTAGGGCTTTGGAGATGGTTATTCGAACCGACTTTCCTCTGCGCATTCGTGCCACGCAGAAAGAAGCTCTCAAGGAAAGAAACCTTGAAGAAGAGTATCTCCGTGGGATGGAGAAGTTATTGGTACCAAACAGGAAAGGAACGTTGTGTTTTGAGAAAAGGATTTGGGTTCCTCTGTTTGGTGGTTTAAGGAAGGTTATTTTCGACGAAGCTCACAAATCGCGGTACTCTATCCACCCTGGAGCGGATAAGATGTACCAGGATCTTAAAGATTATTATTGGTGGCCTAGGATGAAAGGCGATGTTGCTGTTTATGTGAGCAAATGTTTAACATGCGCCAAGGTTAAGGCGGAATACCAGAAGCCTTCGGGACTTCTGCAGCAACCAGAGATTCCCAAGTGGAAGTGGGAACAAATCTCTATGGATTTTATTACGAAGTTGCCAAGAACGCCAAGAGGCCATGACACTATTTGGGTAATAGTGGACCGCTTAACGAAGTCAGCACACTTCCTACCTATCCGAGAGAAGGATAATACGAGCAAACTGGCTGAAATTTACATGAGAGAGATTGTTACACGCCATGGAGTACCTCTCTCGATTATCTCTGATAGAGACTGAAGGTTCGTATCAAGGATATGGCAATCCTTCCAGGAAGCTTTTGGCTCAAAGTTGAATCTGAGCACTGCGTTTCACCCACAGACCGACGGTCAAAGCGAGCAGACGATTCAGACATTAGAGGACATGCTGAGAGCATGTGTTATGGATTTAGGCGGTAGCTGGGATAAACATTTGCCTCTGGTTGAGTTTTCATACAACAACAGCTACCACACCAGTATTGGTGCCGCGCCATTCGAACCTTTATATGGGCGCAAGTGCAGATCACCGCTTTGTTGGGCTGACGCAGGTGATAGACAATTGGTTGGTCCTGAAGTGGTACGGGAAACCACAGATAAGATCGCACAGATACGAGACCGCATCAGTGCGGCACGTGACAGGCAGAAAGCCTACGCGGATCGAAGCAGGAAACCTCTAGAGTTTGAGATTGGTGAGATGGTTTTGTTGAAGGTATCACCCTGGAAGGGGGTGGCACGCTTTGGGAATCGTGGAAAGTTGAATCCGAGGTATATTGGACCGTTCAAGATCTTGGAGAGAATCGGGTTAGTAGCATACAAGTTGGACCTACCTGCCGAACTGAATGGCGTTCACGATACATTTCATGTATCCAATCTGAAGAGAAGTCCAACACAAGATACCGTTGTCATTCCTACCGACGAAATTCATGTTGACAACACGCTCCATTTCGTTGAAGAACCTGTTGAGGTCACGGATTGGAAAGTAAACAAGACCCGCCGGAGCAGTGTCAAGCTCGTCAAAGTTCGTTGGAATGCTAGGCATGGTCCTGAATTCACCTGGGAGCGTGAGGACCGAATGAAAGAGAAATACCCCCACTTATTTCCTGAGAACCCTGCTTCTACAAGCAGAGCTTAAAAATTTCGGGACGAAATTTTTCTAACGGGGGAGAATGTGACAACCCTCACTAAACCAGGTATCCGTACGGTTTAATTAATAATTAAGTGCTGCTTAATTACTGTGCTTAACTGAAATTACTGACAAACTGCTACTTGATTTCTAGTACTTGTATATTCCTGCATCATACTTTGATTTCCGTCACTACATTATTTACAAGTTGAACCTTAGTGACAAACATGATGCACTAAAGCACAGTAGCATTAGAACGGATAACCTATTGAACATGCTGATAAAGCCAGCATCAGGCAGACACTGCCTCTAAGGGCCTGTATGAGCCAGAAATATTTTACTACACCCATAGTGAGTGTAGGGATACAAGGGTTGTAGAACTGCGTCTCTAGGAATAAGATATAATGATTGGATGTGCCTAAAACGTACTCTAAGCACGAAACACAGCACTTTTATTAACATACTAGCTTCTGGCTAACTAATAAAGTGCCAAAACATGAGGAAAATATTCCTGACACTTTGTAGAATAAGTTGTGTCACTAAAAATATTATTAACGACGCTTAAAAGCTTACTTAAGCTCTTTAACGGATTTCTATCCAACCGAACAACCGGACTATACCCGGAACATAAAAATATTGACAATAATATTATTGGTCTTTTTCTGAGCCAGTTAGGGTCCCTGATTACCCTAACACCCGCATTAGAACGCATCACACCACTAACCGAGTTAACCCCTAAATCTAACCTACTTAACTAAACTAAACTCTAACTATCCACTTGAAATCGAACCAAGACCCCCCCCCCATTAAGATCGGCCAACTAGAGGGGAACACAAGGGTACAAAAGTTTGAATATTTTATTGTTTATGCCTAATATCAAGAGGACATATAATCCATTGGACGATGATCTTGATTTTGTCTATAAATACCTAGCCTAAACACAAAAGAGATTAATCACTCACTAAACCACTCAAACACAACTCTCTCTCCCTCTACATAGCTCTCGGCCGAACACCCCACCCCCTACACACCCATTTTCGGCTTTTGATCCATCCATTCCAAGTATACACAAGCCTTTCGGGTCACGCATAAGGAGTCTTGGAGCTAACAGAAGTGGAAGGACATCGTTATCTTGCTTTTATCCACCACCTTTTCGCCTAGAATCTTCCCTAGCCCCGAGCTAGAGGTATAACACTTAAAACTCATTCTCGAACTAATCTAAGGTGGTTAATAAGATTTGTAACGGTTAAAACTCGGAAACTTGCATTTTGAATCTTTAAAGTCTACTAAAACATGAATATGGTTGGTTAAAAGCTTAAAAGTTGTAGTATTGGAAAGTGGTGATTATTTAGGCCCGATCTACGTAGTGGTAGCTCGGATCATCGTTTAACCCGACTTTGTTAAGATCATGGATCTTGACATAAGCTTGTTTCGAACGGTACAAGGGTTAAAAGGTGAAACTCTACCACACGAGAAACATGAACTTGTGTAAAAGTATTTTTACTTGTAAAATAGTGTTCAAAACACGAGAATCATGTTTCCTAAAAGTCGGATGACACACTAACAAATATGATTTTACAAACCACAAGTGTATAAACACTTGTGAAATGAAAAGTTTCGACAAAATAACAATCTTTGAGAAAGATGACGGGAAGTTGTAAAGGATGATTTATTCTAAAAACGAGGTTTTTACGATAATAAGTTATTTTACACATAGATCCACAAAATATAACCGGATCTACACTATAGTTTTCGGAAAAACCACAAGTTCATGTGATTATACGATTTACATACTTGTCGACTAGTTTGATGTGTCGGAAATTGATTGATTAAAGAAGTGTTGAAATGATTTTGTAAAAGAAAATGATACGCTTGAAAGCGTGGCCACCTCCAGTTACAGGGGAAACTCTGGCGAAATTTTTCTAAAAACCTAACACTTAGAATTATTTACAAGTGTTAGAATTATTTTGATATGTTTTCAAAATATATTTCGCCACGACTTTATTTACAAATATTTGGAGGTGGGATTTTCACAAAACTAAACGTTACAAATATATATTTGGTAAATATATTTTTCACCACACTGTTTATGATTATTTTGTGAAAATACACAAATATTATTTTTAGAGTAAAAATAATAATTCGAATGATAACAGCTCCAAAATAATACAAACGCTTACACGACAAACGTATAAGTTACACCGGTAATTATTATTACCACTTAATCGTTAAAACGTAACTTACGCATTATACGGAAATATTCATGAACGCGTATTTTGTCAACACATTATTTTGGAAGTATTATGTGAAGTGAAAATATAATATTTTTGAGAAAAATATTTATATTTTGGAAGTAGAAGTAAAAATATATTAAGTGGGACTTAATGATATAATACAAATACACATGTATTAAATCCCCCATCCTTGGGAAGGAGATTAACTACCAAGTACATGCAAAATATAAACACGAAATAGTTGTCTAACTATTTCCCAAAAACTTAAACTATAAAGCTAAGGCACGGCCATCCGTCTAATAGAATTAGCACATGTAGGTCGTTGCACAGCTGCCTGACATTCGGAGTACTTGGTATAGCGACGCACTGACTGTGAGTTCATGTCCCCCTTTTCTCTTAACTGTTTTCAGTTTTCTAAACTGCGGGGGTGAAATACATGTTACATTGATTATGAATACTTTATACATGGTATGGTTAGCGTAAGGAGGTTTGTTACTTAGATCATGTGAGTGGGTAGGCGGAAACTTGAGGCCATTAATCCTCATGGTAGGACCGAGGGACAGGAGCGGTAGATCAATCTGGGTGTAGCGAGCCCAGCCCCAGGTCCAGCATAACGGACCTCGGGGTGACTTAGTGCCCGACGCATAAATCCGCTAGGTTTGAGTCTTCCTACTTGCACTTCACACATATCAATGGCCTTGCAAACCATTGGTGATCTCTTTTTTCCTTATTTGCTACATACCAGGGTTTTGATAAAGACAAAGGTTTATTTACTCACTTACACATGAACTCGCTCAATATTATTGTTGATTTTTCAACTTACATGTATTTCAGGGAATTAAAGATCTGGCACGGTATGGCATGATTTTCACGTTGCATTAGTCACCGAGGTCATCCAGGGTTCGGGGAATGTGACTCTTTCCTGGACAAGTCACAGTCCTTGAATCATGTTTATGTTAAGATTTGAATTTGTAATGTTTGGTGAACAAGTTTATGGTTGTTAGGGTGTTATCCCGTTAAGACAATGTTATGGTATTTTTATTTTAATGGATGATCTTGCATATTTTTAATTCATATAGCTTGGTTATGATTAAGCTATGGTATTAAGAAGTCACACCAAATTAACCACGCTTCCGCAAAGCCAGGGTGTGACATTTTGTACATCATACATATAATGCATGTACTAATTCAAATTGTGGTCTATGCTTATAGCGAATAGGTTTTGGAGTTACTTGATGAGAGGCGAGGAATTGTCGATTGGTTATCTTTATGGTTTTAAATGTTCAAGGAGCCAAGGGAAGCTATTGGTTGCAAAACCTCCAAAACATGCAGTATCAATTTAAAATTGTCTTAAGCGTCTTGATATTTTCATTCGTCTATTCACTTAATGTTTTGTGGTGTAAAAAACTACACGCACGACATTTTTAAAATTCTTTTTACGAATGTGTTTATAATACATGCATCTACGTTTTTGAAAAAAAAAATTTGTCCACCTCGCCCGGATCAAGTAATTCTCGCGGTTCTTACAACTCGAGGTGGTTCTCATTCTAGCGGCCCCCTATATATATATATATATATATAGGGAGAGAATGATGAGAAAACTACAAAATGAGAAAACTAGAAAACTAACTAAAAAAGCCCAAAAAAAAGCTAAAAACATACCAAAAAGTTTTTTTTACAATTTTTATAAAAAATCGCTTGTTTTTATGCATGGAAAAAAATTTCAAAAAAAAAAAATTTGTTGTACCTGCATATGTGCAATATATATACATTATATGTGGACTACACATGTGCACTACACATATGCACTATATCCGTAATAGTGCACATGTGTAATACAACAAAGAGGGTTTTTCTTTTTTTTTTTTTTTTGAAAATTTTTTTCCATGCATAAAAACAAGCGATTTTTTTATAAAAAATGTAAAAAAAAATTTGGTATGTTTTTTAGGCTTTTTTAGTTAGTTTTTTGGTTGTCTCATTTAAACTAGTATTCTCATGATCCATCCCCTATATATATATATATATATGTATATATATATATATGTATATATATATATATGGCAAGGATCATTTTAGAACCATAAATATTACAGAACTCGCAGAACTCCTAATAAACAATATTTTTATTTATATATTTTTATGTTTAGGATAATTTTATCATTTATTATGTGTATTTTTTTGATTACATACATGTTAAGAGTAATTTTATCATTTTTTATATGTAATTTTATAATTACACGTATGTAAACTAGTTTTTAACATATATGTAATCAAAGAAATACATATAATATATGATAAAAAGATCTTAAATACAAAAATTTATATATAAAATGATTGTTTGTTAGAAGTTATGAAAGTTCTGTAGTTATTTGTGTTGGTGCATATGTCTGTCGACTTCGTCTTGTATGGAGTCTTTTAACTAGATAGGATAAACCAGTGCTCAGAAGTCAAGAAATAGGGTTTTAATGTTGTTTGACCAGTTCACACGAACTCGCAAAGCCAGTTCGTGCGAAGTGGCCACTTCGCATGAAGTGGTAATGTCAGGTTCATGGGGACTGGCCTCTCCTATAAATACTTGAGCTTGGTCATTCATTTGTAACTTTGGAATCTGGAAGCGAAGCTCTGTCAATGTGTCGCCAAGGCTGTAAAACGTTGTTATATCAATACAAGTGACAGTTAAAGTAATTCTTAGAGTATATGAAGCTGATTCAACATCAATACGTCTGTTTCCGCCTCTGGTACTGATCAAGAACTCTTCTGATCGACTCGTTTAGGTCGTACACCGATCCTACAATTTAGAGTTCTGAAATGAACTCAACCCATATATATATATATATATATATATATATATATATATATATATATATATATAGGGAAGGTTCAAATGAAAACCACTTTTTATTATGAAAACTCGAAAACTAATTAAAAAACGCCAAAAAAACATACAATTTTTTTTTTTTGCAAACCAAATTTTGCAGGTTTTTATATATAAAAAAAATTTCAAAAAAAATAAAAAATTGTGTAGTGCACATGTGTAATACTACAAATGTGTATGTGTACTACACATGTGTATTATTACACATGTGCACTACACAAATTTTTTTTTTTGAAAAAATGTTTTTTATATATATAAAAACCAGCGATTTTTATAAAAAAAAATTGAAAAAAAAGAATTTGTGTGTTTTTTAGGCTTTTTTTAATTAGTTTTCAAGTTTTCACAATAAAAGTGGTTTTCATTTGAACCTTTCCCCCTATATATATATATATATATATATAGGTTATTGTACAATAGCCCTAATCCTACATATTATATGCGATTACCCCAGCCGTAGGATCATCCATCATTTAAACGCGGGTCTAATTATTTGATATGATTTAATTAATCAAATTAATATATATAAATCATACCGCCAAAGTTAAAATCGTCAATCGTCGCGATCTGCAATACTTATTCATGTTTTAGATTTCGCATGTTATGATTTTGCAATGGAAGTCATTAAAATAATCGCATGTTACAAGTTATTTTAATGTGGGAATTCGCATGTGAATCATCAATTTGCAATAATTATTCATTTAATGGAATTCATTAAAATAATCGCATGTTACATGTTATTAATGTGGGAATTCGCATGTTACTTTTAATTTGAATTCGTATGTTCCATATTTTAAAGTGCATATTTTAGTTAGTTTCGCATGTTACTTTTATTTTTAGTTAGTTTCGCATGTTACTTTTAATTGAAATTCACATGTTCTATACTTTAAAGTGCATATTTTAGTTAGTTGTTAGAGTTTGCATGTTACATTTTTTTTTTTTGGGAATTCGCATGTGACATTAAAACATAATCGCATGTTATATTATTTTAATTGTGTATGTTATATGTTATGAAATCGCATATGTATATTATTATTTAATTTGCACAACGTCTAATCGCATGTTATTATTTTAATATGCATGTTATTGTTCATGAAATCGCATGTGTTTAGGTTTCTTCAAACGTAATGCTCTTATCTGATATGAATCAATCAAACAATCAATAAAACCCTAAAAATCGAACTGACAGAGATAGTTGTTTAACGAAACTCATGATCTGCTTGCTTGTTGAAAGAATTGTCTAATTTGCCCTCTAATGATTGAACGGAATGTCTGATATACCCTTATCTAAGAAAAATGAGATTAGGGACACGTGTAGGGCTGTGGGCATCGCGTACGTAATGTAGGATTAGGGGATTTGTATCCTACACTTCCTCTCTCTCTCTCTCTCTCTCTCTCTCTATATATATATATATATATATATATATATATATATATATATATATATATATATATATATATATATATGGGCTCTTTACAGAACCCCATTTTTAGTGAGAACTTTAAGAACCATTGTAGTCCACTCATTTTAATCAATCTTAGACAATTAAAAATAAATACAAAAGGGTATAATTGTAAATTAATATATAGTTTCTCTCTCTAATTAGGTAATTATTGAATTGTTTTTCTCTTCTCTCTCCATTTAGAATAAGATATGTAATCATGAGCAATATTTTCCTAATAGAACTTTTTACTCATTCAAATGTTTTAAAGGTTACCTAACTGAAACATAAATCCAAAATATACACTTTGTAATGTTTGATTCCCTAAAAAATACTTGATCATTATTTTAAATAAATATATTATATTCCTTTTGTAATGTTTAATTACTTACATATTTACACATACGTGAATAACTAAAATGATCTTTAATATGATCATGCATTAAACTCATTCAAGACCAAACTGTTTAGGTATTGTACAATTACTTATACATGTGTGTAATTCTACTATTTTTATACATGTAAATCTTTTGGTCTCAAATTTTCGAAGATGAACGTCTATTAATTTCGTATATATAACCCTTACTATCATCTATATTTCAAACCAATACATTATTAACATATCTGTAAATTTTCATATTAATTATTCACTTTTAAAACCAATAGTCTGTTTACATATATGCAAATCTTTATACTAAATTTCATTTTTCAAAGTGATCATCTACTTACATATAGGTAAATCTTTATACTAAGCTTCCACTATTCAAACAAATTGTCTATTTACGTATATGTAAATGGACGGAAAAGAGATTCATCACTCAAAAGATATAACTTAATCAACATTGACAATCTTTTTTAACAAAAATATCAACATTTACACATATGTACAAAATATGTCTACACATGTGTAAGTAACAAAAAGATGAACATTTACACATATACACAGTCAAAAGATTCAAAAACTAAATAGATTGTAACCTAAACATACACAGATTTACTCGTGTCTTTTTTTTCGTTCCATGTATATAAAAAGCTTCCATGTGAGTTATTCTCTTAGTGGACATGTGGGCTACAGCAAACCCAATTTAAACTCTTAATAATATTCGTTTGCATGGATTCTCATTAATCCTATTTTGTCAAGCTCCAAAATTAAAAAAATGAATGTATAAATTTGTGAAACTCTAATATATATATATATATATATATATATATATATATATATACATATATATATATATATGGTTAGGATCATATGAGAAACACTAGCCTAATTGAGAAACATGAGAAACATTATGGACCACACATTTTCGCTAAGCCTTTTGTAATATACACATATGTATAGTTTAAAATTGACTATATACATATATGTATATTGTCAAATCTTGAATTATACACATATGTATATAGTCAATTTTAAATTATACATATGTGTATATTACGAAAAGCTTAGGAGAATGTGTAGTTTAGAATTCTTCTCAAGTTTCTCAATGGGGTGGACTTCTCTTAGGATCCCTACCCTATATATATAGAGAAAGTGTACTTACAATATCCCTACCCTATATTATACATATGCGTACGCGATGTGAAATCGCATGTTATAAAATAGCATGGATGAAATCGCATGTGATAATTTTGATGAAATCGCATGTTGGTTTTTTGTAACAATTTCGCATGTGGTAGTTTTGATGAAATCGCATGTTAAAAAACCAACATGCGAAATTGTTACAAAAAAACAACATGCGATTTCAATGTGGAATGAAGATCTGACGGCTGAGATGAGCGCGTACATATTGTACGATAAGGGATATTGTACTTTAACCTAACCCTATATATATATATATTAAAACTAGGTTATTACCCGGGATTGCTTCCCGGGTTGAAGAAAGTTACTTATATATATTATTATTAATTTTGTTCATGTATAAAGGTTTGACAAATTCAAGTATGTTCTATGCCCCACCTGTCCAAATTCAAGCTGGTCTGTTACTATATAATCAAACATCCATTACTGTATCGTATAAATGTGACTCTAAAAGTAAAAGTTGACGACCAAGTGTAATTGAGCCAATTTGATATACATTTATATATATATTTTTAAAACAGCTTGCTTTGACCAGAACCCAGTTTGGCCCGAACTTGTTTTGACCTGTTACCTAACCAGACCTGACCGTTCGTTTTGCCAGCCTTAAATTATATGCATGCGTACCATTGCGTTGTGCATATTTCTAGGAGAAGCGGACACAAAGATATCACTATGCATGCTGACATAATAATCAACAGCAGCTGATAAAGAAGCTTTCCCATTTATCTGAGCACGTTCGACAACAGAAGCAAGGCTCTTTTTATTTTCAATTTGTGGAAAAAGTTTCCTTAAGGATGAGATCCTAGCTTCACCACCGTACACCTGTATCCCGAATCACCGCCCAAAATTTTAAAACTCAACTGACACTTGGAAGTCAAATTGTTGACTATTTTAATGATGGGTTTTGGTAAAAAAAATGTAGATTTACCTTGTGAGAAGCGAGGTACAAGCAGGTACTATTGTCAAAGCCCAAAGCGGTCAATAATAAGCCGATTTCTTCCGGTGTCAAAGGGCAATGACCCTGGTTCCTTAATTCTTCATCGGTGAACCGTGAGTTCATGACCCCCTTGCCATATTGCTTTACGGTATCTGGCCAGAGCCTTCTTCTCTGCTTTACCTCCACCAAAGTCACATGCTGAGTGTGCAGCCATATCCTGAAAGTACATATTTGACTTCTAAGGTCATAACTCATAACATACTATTTCCAATCCATAGTTTATATCGATTTTGTTACGTTTCACTTTCTTATATTGGAAAAAAAGAACCACTGTTTTCTCCACAAAACACTTCTTTAACCCAACAGTGTTTTGATACCATTGTTTAACCTAACAGTCGTTTCGAAACACTGTTTAACCCAACAGTGGTTTCAAACATTGTTTAACCTAACAGTGGTTTCAAAACGCTGTTTAACCGGACAGTCGTTTCAAAAGTGGTTTCAAAACACTGTTTTAACCCAATGATACCATGTTGTAAACTTAGCTAAAATAAAACTATGTATATTTTAAACTCTAATGATTAACTGAACAATATAGATTTTATATTCCTGTTTAGATACCATGTTGTTTATGAAACTAAAAAAAGTGGATAAGTCGATCGAACCTGATCCGACTCGTTTGAACACACATAAAAGACTACCCCTTCAGATCCGACCTGTTTGAACACACATTAAAGATTATCTCTTCATGTCCGACCCGTTTAAACATATATAAAAAAATACCCCTTTCGACTCAACCTGTTTCGACACACATATAGGATTACCCCTTCCAATCCGACCCAATTGAGCACACATAAAAGATCACCCCTGGGATCCAACCCCGTTAAGAGTTATTAACCAGTCAACATTAACCAAGTTTAGGACCTTTAATATACAAACATCAGTTATTTATATTTTACATTAGTTATATTTACGTGTATTTTTTACAAGTTGAGAGACTTTAACATACCAAAGTTAGGTTGAGGGACTTTTTCGTAAAAAAAAAAGTAAATAGATTTTTTATAATAATAATAATAATAATAATAATAATAATAATAAAACTATATATATATATATATATACATATATATATTGAGAATAGTATTCAACCTACTTGCCCCGTTTTGACTCGCCCTAACATTTAACGATTTTGACTTGTTACCCAACTTGTTTATGCGAAAAAATACCCGAAATTTGGTTATATTTTATTACATACCGAATCGAGTTCATCAATCATGATGGCCATATTCCCATCCTTGTCAAATATTTCATACGCGGAACGTGCAGTCTCCTCCCATCTATCAAGAGACTCAAGCTGATGCACACTTAATGCCGCTACACAGAATTCATCAAACTCCATTCTTCTATATTGAAGTGCATTAAGCTGCATATAGATGTTTGATGTTCTAATCATTTATAAGATAATAATACGTAACCGAATAATAAATATATATATACACACACATACATATATATATAGTTTGTTTTATTAAAGATCATACCGATGTTAGAAAATCAAAGTGGTCAAAGACTTCCATTTTTGTGACACCTGTGCCTCTGCAACCATCAAACAAATACCAAATTTATGAAATATTGTGTTTCATACTTGGTATTTGTAAAAATATGTGTATCGTTTGCACATATCAATTCATGTTTGATTTCAAGCTTTAAATCGCTTTCTGGAAGGTTATACACGCACTGATGGATAAATGTAACCAGTTTAATGCAACAAACACTATAGAATAGTGAAATAGGCTTAAAATACCTTAAATAACCTTTACATAACTTAGAAATAAGTTTTGGAGGGTTTGGTGTGGCGAAATCAAGTTTATTCGCTTACAGGGACTAATTTCGACAAACTGCGACAGTATGCCGATTTGTACTGTAACGGACATTCCGGAACTTGATCATAAGTTAAACATACCCCAAATTTCCTTCACATAGATTAGAAATAGGCTTTGAGGGGTTCGGTATGCTAAAATGAATTATTTGATCAATAAAGACTAAAAGCGTCAAAAGTGGATAAGTTTGCATTTTCGCGCATATCTTATGTCCTGAATATATCCGGATACCCAAAAATTTATGTAATCATTTAAATATTTTATTTTAGTGATTGGCATGATAAAATTCCATTCGTCGCGTAATTTTGATCGTTTTTGCGTTCATTACGATTTCCGTCGTAATTAACCGAACAACGCAACCGTACGACCAAACGAACCGACATCCGAGATGGTTTTGAGCATATTTTAAGTTTCCTATACTTTAACTTTATTTTAGAGCCTTGAAATGGGGTAAACGGCGCTTAAAAGTACAAAAAATCACGTTTTACAACTGCAGAGACCATTTTTGAAATTGCTGACCAGATTCAATGAACCTAGTCCAATTTTGAAGTGTTGATGGTTTTAACCCATGGTTTTGCAAAACCATGCAATGGTATTTAATGGTTTTTTTTTGATACTATGGACTCATATTAGGGGCTCCCATGGTTTTAGAAAACCATGGGCACAAATGTAAGGTCCAGATCAAAGCTCAGTTTTCGATGAACGATCTTAACGGTTCTATGAAATCTATAAATACCCCACCCATTCATTGTTGCAACCCACACTTTTGATCTGATTTGGCTCTCTAAGTCGGAGTATTCACTTCATACCTGAGAGTAATCGGATCAAAACTTCCGTTTTTGGACCCGTTGTAAGTCCTCTTTCGTTCTTTTATGCGTTTTTAGCACGAAAGTCAAACTTTGTTCGACTTTCTGCATTGACCAGTTTACGGTCAACACGAAGTTCATTTGAACTTCATAACGTGAGCGTAATCACGATGGTTATAGTCCCTAGTGACTATACCTACTGATTACCACATTGTTTAGGTATACTGACGAGTCTTAGTTTCGGCCAAAATGCGTATTCTTGCGTATTTTGTAACCAAACTACTTTTAGGTATCAAGACCCTTTGTCTTGATACAAAACCTGTTTTCTAAATTCGTTAAACATGTTTTAACATGTTTAGCTCGTCACTTTAGGTTTTGTGCTTATGTAGGGTCGTAAGGTAAGCGATCTAAACAACCGCTTATACTTTCGAACCCGACCCGTTTGGTCGATCATTAGATTCCGACCAAGCATATTATGTGACCATAGTTGCATAGGGAATAACCTTCCAAGGTTATACCTTGTGGTCACTTCGTTTAAGTAGTTATATGACAGGTAGTTTATATGCCTTAGGTAAATTACCAAAATGCCCTTTTTACGCATAAATTCATTTTAAGCATATGTAACCTAAATTTTGACATCTAAATTGATTAGGTAACATTATTAGTGTGAAACCTGTGTCACTGTGACCGTCAAACAAATGCCAAACCAATGAAATTTTGTATTTCATACTTGGGAATTGTGAAAATATGTGTATCATTTGCACATATCAATTCTTGTTCGATTTCGGGCTTTAAGTCGCTTTCTGGAAGGTTATACACGATCTGATGCGTAAATATAACCAGTTTAATGCAACAAACACTCCGGAATAGTGACATAGGCTTAACATACCTTAAATAACCTTTACATAACTTAGAAATAAGTTTTGGATGGTTTGGTATGCCGAAATCAAGTTTATTCGATCGCAGGGACTATTTGTGTCAAACTGCGAAACTATACCGATTCGTATGGTGTCGAACAGTCCGGAACTTGATCATAAGTTAAACATACCATATATAACCTAAATATGGCTTAGAAATAAGCTTTGATAGGTTCGGTGTGTGAAAACATGCTTATATGATCTTACAGGGACTAAAAGTGTCATAAACGGCGTAAGTTTGCATTTTCGCGCATATCTTACGTTCTGGACACATCTGGACATCCAAAATTTTTGTACACACTAAAATATTTTTGTTTTAGTGATCGCCATGCAAAAATTCCATTCGTCGCTTAATTTGGATCGTTTTCGCGTCCGTTCGAGTTTCGTCGTAAATAACCGAACAACGTGACCGTACGACCAAACGAACCGACATCCGAGATATTTTTGAGCATGTTTTGAGTCCCCTATGCTTTAACTTCATTTTAGAGCCTTGAAATGAGGTTAACGGGGTTTAAACGCATCGAAAAAGGCTTTAAACACGTGCAGGGACCATTTCTGCCATTTTTTGAAACTTTGCTGAATCAGACACACCGTAGCGTAGCGCGAGCCCTATGGCCTATGCAGTCGCGCTACGCGAGCGCCTCATCTGGGCAGAAAGTGTGTTTTCAGCATCTGTTTGCAAATTCAGGGGCTGTTTTGGTAAATTCTTGGTGTGTTGAGCAAGTTTAAGTGTTCTCCAAGGCTTTGCACCTGCTCCTAACACTTGTATGGATGAGATTTATTCCTTAATGGCTAAACAAACCACTTGTGATGATCCTAGAGCATCACCACAAGTATAAATAGCCCATCCATTTCATTCATTCCTTGCTCATTCTTCTCATTCTTCTCTTCACATCTGCTTTGGAGCTCTCTCTCAAGCATTTGGGACTTTGTCTTCTTGTAGAAAAGATAGCAAGGACCTTAAGTGAGCTTCTTTCATTCTTTTTCTTGCTTTTTCCTTATGTAGTGCAGAAAGTCAAACAGTTTGGCCAACAGTTTGACTTTCGGTTTTGACCATCAATTGGTCAAGTCAAAGTTCAATTGAACTTTGACACGTGATTGTAATCACGATAGTTATAATCCTTCGCGATTATAACCGCTGATTACCACGTTATCTAGTTGTAGTGTCGAGTCAAAGTTTCGGTCAAAATGCGTTTTAGCACGCATTTTGCCTCGGAACTACTTTAGGGTATCAAAACACTTTGTTTTGATACCAAATCAGTAGGTTAGACATGCTTTGACATGTCTAACACGACACTACTAGTTTGTGCTTGTTTAGGGTCGTGAGGTAAGCGGTCTAAACCACCGCTTAGCCTTTCGAACCCGACCCGTTTGGTCGATCTTTAGGATCCGACCAAGCTTAGTTAGTGATCATAGTTGCATAGGGAATAACCACTGAGGTTATACCTTATGATCACATAGGATTGGTTAGTCATTTGCTTGTTAGCTTGTATGCCCATAGGAAATGACCAAAATGCCCTTTTGAAGCTAAAATCCGTATTTTGCCTATGTGAACATATTTTTGACAAGTAATCTGATTTAGTAACATGTTTAGGGATAATTGGGCATGTAAGACTTGGCATAGCACATAGTTAACCATTCGAACATAGTTTTACGCTAACGACGCCTTATAGTAGCTTATGTTACCATAATGTATCGAAACGGGTCAAGAGCACTTAGGTAGGCCTTTCAATCAGAATGTAGGGTCTATTAAATCATACCATATGAGTTCAATTACTCATTTGATTTATAGAACCTCATTCTATCCTATCTCCCGATTTAGGTCCGGTTATTTACATAGTTACCTATATAGGGTGCCGTTTGATTCCCTGATCACTCTAGCTTTGCTTGGTTGTTGTTCAAGACTTCTAAGCACCCTCAGGTGAGTACATAGTCCCCTCTTTTACTGTTTTCAAACTGTTTTGGGGTGGAACACATGTGCCTACTTGATACTTTCATGTTTCTCATGTTTTTATATCATATACTTACTATGTTCAATAGTACATTATTAGTACACGATTTCATTGTGTTTTGCTATGTATGTTCACGTAACATGCTAGCACATTGATTTCCATATACTACATTTTGTCGCATATGCTCATCCAGCATATGGACACATTGTTTTACATTTTGAACCGTTGTAACCATATGATCATTTGAACCGTTGTAACCATTTGATCATATGAACCGTTGGTAACCATTTGACTATGTGAACCGTTAGTAACCATTGATTATGTGAACCGTTTATAACCGTTGACTAGATGATCCGTTGGATTATGTGAACCGTTTGTAACCATTTGACTATGTGAACCGTTAGTGACTATTTGACTATGTGAACCGTTTGTAACCGTTGATTGACACGAACTGTTTGAATCTTTTTGAACCGTTGGGTTAGGGAAGTGATTAGGTAACGGGGCGGGTATAATGTGTTAAAAGCATGGTGGATACGCCGCTGGTACTTCCTATATATAAGTGCTTTTAATACATTATATATCGTTGCGTTATCTAGATCACTTGGGCAATGGTAAACAAAACAAAGTTGTAATACAAGGTTTTCCAACAATATATTGTACTATTCGAGTTTTATTCCATGAACGATTTACAAATCTGGATTTAATTAAACAAATGTTTTGGGGTTAAGAATCATGGCTACGAGATTTTTATAAATTATAACCAATTTGATTTGAGTTGGTTATTTATGTCGCAGTACTATACTTTTCAAAACAAGGTTTTTAAATAAGTATTACAAAATGTAAAACGAGCCATGAATCTGAAACTCATACAAAACCTATGTACTCGCCGACATTTTTATGCTGACGTACCTATTTTCACATGTGTTTCAGGTACATTAGTTGATGGCCTTTGATGATGATATTGGTGTATTCTCACATAGGAATGGACAAGGCCTTAGCGACTTTAAAACTTGGAGGATAATAGTTATATTTATCAAATTTGTATCAAAACATTTAGTTCAATAATTCAATAAAACGAAACTATTTATTCCATGGTTGTGAAACAATGATTCTGTTACAACACTCCCCGACGTTTCCGCCACGTTTTGTTGTTTTACGTGGTCGGGGTGTGACAGAAAAGTTGGTATCAGAGCCAATGGTTATAGGGAATTAGGTTATTAGTAATGCTTTGACCTAGACTATAACCTTCCTAGGACCCTAACGCGAGTTTACTTGCGTTTAGTCGTAAAACAATACCGTCACCTATCCTTAGGTGATAACCACAACAAGAACATAATAACGAATCCGCTTCGAAAATTAATCATCTGTTCCTGGATGATTGATTACTAGGTTTTGAACCTTCTGTTATAAGGTTTTGAACCCTCTGTTATATGGTTTTGAACCCTTCCGGTTTGATTCATCCTTGGCTTTGTGCCTCTTGAGTTTTCAAACTCGTCAAAGTTTGGGTCTAAATAATGTGAACACGTGCAAACTGGAAGAGTGGATGCCTGTACCCTGGGTCTTCTGTCTAAGGCTAGAGTGTTCGTACAAATCCGCAGTATCGGACCAGTCACTCTTACCTGGGAACTCTTGGGGTGAGTGTCCACTTATAGGCGAGCATGTCTTCGCGATACATTATATTGACCCGCTTACTTTGATTAGTCACTGTCTCATTTGTTTGCCTTTGGTAACAAACAAATGGTCACAATCTTCATGTGTTGTCATTCTCTTTTGGCTATCTTTTGCTTGTTTCCTCCTATGCCTTCCATTGTCTTCAAGATGCCTCTTCATCGCAACAACACCCAAATGTCCGAACCAGGTGCTGCAACTACCCAGTAAGTAGGCGTCGTACTCCAGAGGACCGTTGTTTTAGCTATCACCATGACTCGCCTCAGGGATGAAGCCGTATAAGGGAACTGCTCCTTGGTGCAATCAATGCTACCGTCATCACCCAAACCAAATACCTTGTTTCAAGTGTACCCACGGTGGACGATGGGGACATTTGGTTAACATCTGCCGCTTTGCGATCCAAAGCAAAGTTGTTACCAATCCTGCTGCTACTCAACCTTCAAATTCTGCTTCATATGTCGCCTTGGCATATCTAGTGCCTCAACCTCATGAACTTTCTACCTTGTGTATCGACGTAAGCACGCCTAGTGCAAGGTGTCGGAACACCTCTCGTTACACAAATTCCAAAATCCATGTAGGATCTTTCTATCCTCATAATTAGATCCTTGTGGATGGGTATCGTTCATCGGAGCCCTTAATTGAATTCTTTGTATGATTCAATACGTACATTACAATTCAATAAGGACAAAGCCGAATTCCTATTAAGATTTTCCTATCTTCATAGATAGATTCTTGAAAATGATTAAAGTGCCAAATGAAATCCACGGATTGGATTCCTGGTATGCTTTAGGTATCCGCGTTCAAAGATAACAATTTAAAGGCCAAATTAAACAATTATGTGATTATATGCTTATGTTCTCCCTTTTATGTTTTTGTGATCCAATTTTGTTATCCAAATCCTCGTAGAATCTTCCATATCTTCGTATAAGGGATTCATAGTAGGATATCCAAAGGTACTATCTTAAATCCTTAATGGACTTCTACGTTGGAGTTGAGTCCCTTGGGTTATGAAGTACTATTCCATAATTAGACCCCTTGAGTGGTCTAGTTAAACAGATTGATCCAAAATTCTGGTTAGGAATATCATGTGATGATATAGCTGAAAAGACTCCTTGAGTGGTCTAATTAAAGAGATCTTTTGTTGATCTAATTAAAAGGACCCTATGGTAGTCTAGCCACACTCATCACAAGTTTGATTTTTCTTCCCCTACACATTATGAAATGAACTGTGCAGACTGTGCAAGGAATTACGTAATTATGGAGGCCTACATAATTATGGAATTTAGTGCACAGAAACCACAGCAAGTTTTGTCATGTGCCTTGAGTGAACCTTGTTCATTTCCAATTCTGATGAAGCACCCGTTGAAGAAAAATGAACTAGCTACTCATTTTTCACTTCTGAAAGAATATCCGTTGATGGAAATGAATATCCGTTTGTTTAATCCTTCATTTCCGTTCTGATGAAGAATCCGTTGAAGAAAATGGATCAACCATTCATTTTCGCTTCTGAAGAATATCCGTTGATGGAAATGAATATCCGTTTGTTTAATCCTTCATTTCCGTTCTGATGAAGAATCCTTTGAAGAAAATGGATCAACCATTCATTTTCGCTTCTGAAGAATATCCGTTGATGGAAATGAATATCCGTTTGTTTAATCCTTCATTTCCGTTCTGATGAAGAATCCGTTGAAGAAAATGGATCAACCATTCATTTTCGCTTCTGAAGAATATCCGTTGATGGAAATGAATATCCGTTTGTTTAGTCCTTCATTTCCGTTCTGATGAAGAATCCGTTGAAGAAAATGGATCAACCATTCATTTTCGCTTCTGAAGAATATCCGTTGATGGAAATGAATATCCGTTTGTTTAATCCTTCATTTCCGTTCTGATGAAGAATCCGTTGAGGAAAATGGATCATCCATTCATTTTCGCTTCTGAAGAATATCCGTTGAAGGAAATGAATATCCGTTTGAATATCCTTTTCATTTCTGTTCTAATGAAGAATCCGTTGAGGAAAATGGATCATCCATTCATTTTCGCTTCTGAAGAATATCCGTTGAAGGAAATGAATATCCGTCTGATTATCCTTTTCATTTCCGTTTCTGAGGAAACATCTGTTGAAAATGACTCCGTCTGTTCATTTTCATTTCTGAAGAATGTCTGTTAAGGAAATGATAGGATTATGCTTTGCATATCTCTAGTGGTTATTTGACACAAAGTCACAGACAGACTCCTACGAATAAATTTCGGGACGAAATTTCCTAAAGTAGGGGAGACTGTGACACCTGTGTCACTGTGACCGTCAAACAAATGCCAAACCAATGAAATTTTGTATTTCATACTTGGGAATTGTGAAAATATGTGTATCATTTGCACATATCAATTCTTGTTCGATTTCGGGCTTTAAGTCGCTTTCTGGAAGGTTATACACGATCTGATGCGTAAATATAACCAGTTTAATGCAACAAACACTCCGGAATAGTGACATAGGCTTAACATACCTTAAATAACCTTTACATAACTTAGAAATAAGTTTTGGATGGTTTGGTATGCCGAAATCAAGTTTATTCGATCGCAGGGACTATTTGTGTCAAACTGCGAAACTATACCGATTCGTATGGTGTCGAACAGTCCGGAACTTGATCATAAGTTAAACATACCATATATAACCTAAATATGGCTTAGAAATAAGCTTTGATAGGTTCGGTGTGTGAAAACATGCTTATATGATCTTACAGGGACTAAAAGTGTCATAAACGGCGTAAGTTTGCATTTTCGCGCATATCTTACGTTCTGGACACATCTAGACATCCAAAATTTTTGTACACACTAAAATATTTTTGTTTTAGTGATCGCCATGCAAAAATTCCATTCGTCGCTTAATTTGGATCGTTTTCGCGTCCGTTCGAGTTTCGTCGTAAATAACCGAACAACGTGACCGTACGACCAAACGAACCGACATCCGAGATATTTTTGAGCATGTTTTGAGTCCCCTATGCTTTAACTTCATTTTAGAGCCTTGAAATGAGGTTAACGGGGTTTAAACGCATCGAAAAAGGCTTTAAACACGTGCAGGGACCATTTCTGCCATTTTTTGAAACTTTGCTGAATCAGACACACCGTAGCGTAGCGCGAGCCCTATGGCCTATGCAGTCGCGCTACGCGAGCGCCTCATCTGGGCAGAAAGTGTGTTTTCAGCATCTGTTTGCAAATTCAGGGGCTGTTTTGGTAAATTCTTGGTGTGTTGAGCAAGTTTAAGTGTTCTCCAAGGCTTTGCACCTGCTCCTAACACTTGTATGGATGAGATTTATTCCTTAATGGCTAAACAAACCACTTGTGATGATCCTAGAGCATCACCACAAGTATAAATAGCCCATCCATTTCATTCATTCCTTGCTCATTCTTCTCATTCTTCTCTTCACATCTGCTTTGGAGCTCTCTCTCAAGCATTTGGGACTTTGTCTTCTTGTAGAAAAGATAGCAAGGACCTTAAGTGAGCTTCTTTCATTCTTTTTCTTGCTTTTTCCTTATGTAGTGCAGAAAGTCAAACAGTTTGGCCAACAGTTTGACTTTCGGTTTTGACCATCAATTGGTCAAGTCAAAGTTCAATTGAACTTTGACACGTGATTGTAATCACGATAGTTATAATCCTTCGCGATTATAACCGCTGATTACCACGTTATCTAGTTGTAGTGTCGAGTCAAAGTTTCGGTCAAAATGCGTTTTAGCACGCATTTTGCCTCGGAACTACTTTAGGGTATCAAAACACTTTGTTTTGATACCAAATCAGTAGGTTAGACATGTTTTGACATGTCTAACACGACACTACTAGTTTGTGCTTGTTTAGGGTCGTGAGGTAAGCGGTCTAAACCACCGCTTAGCCTTTCGAACCCGACCCGTTTGGTCGATCTTTAGGATCCGACCAAGCTTAGTTAGTGATCATAGTTGCATAGGGAATAACCACTGAGGTTATACCTTATGATCACATAGGATTGGTTAGTCATTTGCTTGTTAGCTTGTATGCCCATAGGAAATGACCAAAATGCCCTTTTGAAGCTAAAATCCGTATTTTGCCTATGTGAACATATTTTTTACAAGTAATCTGATTTAGTAACATGTTTATGGATAATTGGGCATGTAAGACTTGGCATAGCACATAGTTAACCATTCGAACATAGTTTTACGCTAACGACGCCTTATAGTAGCTTATGTTACCATAATGTATCGAAACGGGTCAAGAGCACTTAGGTAGGCCTTTCAATCAGAATGTAGGGTCTATTAAATCATACCATATGAGTTCAATTACTCATTTGATTTATAGAACCTCATTCTATCCTATCTCCCGATTTAGGTCCGGTTATTTACATAGTTACCTATATAGGGTGCCGTTTGATTCCCTGATCACTCTAGCTTTGCTTGGTTGTTGTTCAAGACTTCTAAGCACCCTCAGGTGAGTACATAGTCCCCTCTTTTAGTGTTTTCAAACTGTTTTGGGGTGGAACACATGTGCCTACTTGATACTTTCATGTTTCTCATCTTTTTATATCATATACTTACTATGTTCAATAGTACATTATTAGTACACGATTTCATTGTGTTTTGCTATGTATGTTCACGTAACATGCTAGCACATTGATTTCCATATACTACATTTTGTCGCATATGCTCATCCAGCATATGGACACATTGTTTTACATTTTGAACCGTTGTAACCATATGATCATTTGAACCGTTGTAACCATTTGATCATATGAACCGTTGGTAACCATTTGACTATGTGAACCGTTAGTAACCATTGATTATGTGAACCGTTTATAACCGTTGACTAGATGATCCGTTGGATTATGTGAACCGTTTGTAACCATTTGACTATGTGAACCGTTAGTGACTATTTGACTATGTGAACCGTTTGTAACCGTTGATTGACACGAACTGTTTGAATCTGTTTGAACCGTTGGGTTAGGGAAGTGATTAGGTAACGGGGCGGGTATAATGTGTTAAAAGCATGGTGGATACGCCGCTGGTACTTCCTATATATAAGTGCTTTTAATACATTATATATCGTTGCGTTATCTAGATCACTTGGGCAATGGTAAACAAAACAAAGTTGTAATACAAGGTTTTCCAACAATATATTATACTATTTGAGTTTTATTCCATGAACGATTTACAAATCTGGATTTAATTAAACAAATGTTTTGGGGTTAAGAATCATGGCTACGAGATTTTTATAAATTATAACCAATTTGATTTGAGTTGGTTATTTATGTCGCAGTACTATACTTTTCAAAACAAGGTTTTTAAATAAGTATTACAAAATGTAAAACGAGCCATGAATCTGAAACTCATACAAAACCTATGTACTCGCCGGCATTTTTATGCTGACGTACCTATTTTCACATGTGTTTCAGGTACATTAGTTGATGGCCTTTGATGATGATATTGGTGTATTCTCACATAGGAATGGACAAGGCCTTAGCGACTTTAAAACTTGGAGGATAATAGTTATATTTATCAAATTTGTATCAAAACATTTAGTTCAATAATTCAATAAAACGAAACTATTTATTCCATGGTTGTGAAACAATGATTCTGTTACAACACTCCCCGACGTTTCCGCCACGTTTTGTTGTTTTACGTGGTCGGGGTGTGACAATTAGACATGTTAAGGCGTATATTACTTGTCATAGGACTAGTTAGGCAGTCCGAAAGTGTTTTACGTGAACAACGCGTTAAGGTAGCGTAAGCTACCTAAACGGGTCGTAATGATCGTAAGCACTTAGGATAGGTTTCCTTTTAGAAAGCAGGCTTTGTTAAACCATATTACATGAGTTCCTATACTTATTTGGTTTACGAAACCTCATTCTATCTGATCTTTCGATATAGGTCCGGTTTATTTACATAGTTACCTATATTAGGTGTCGTTTGATTATGTGATCCCTCTAGCTTTGCTTGGTTGTTGTTCAAGACTTCTAAGCACCCTCAGGTGAGTACATAGTCCCCTCTTTTACTGTTTTCAAACTGTTTTGGGGTGAAACACATGTGCCTATTTGTTACTTTCGTGTTTTCCATGTTTTCATATCATACACTTGCTATGTTCATTAGTACACTATTAGTGCATGATTTCATTATGTTTTGCTATGTATGTTCTCTCAGCATGCTAGCCCATTGTTTTACATTTTGAACTGCTTGAACCATTTGTAACCTTTGATTTATGATAACCATTTGTAACCACTCGATGTATGTGAACCATCGTAACCATTTGATGTATGGGAACCATTTGAAATCATGGGATGTATGAGAACCTTTTGTAATCGTTGGATGTATGTGAACCATTTGTAAACATCTGATTGATGTGGACCATTTGTAACCATTTGATATATGTGAACCATTTGTAACTGTCTGGACCGTTGGGTTAGGGAAGTGATTAGGTAACGGGGCGGGTGTAATGTGTTAAAAGCATGGTGGATACGCCGCTGGTACTTCCTATATATAAGTGCTTTTAACACATTATATATCGTTGCGTTATCTAGATCACTTGGGAAAACGATTTTGAAACAATGTCACACAAGGATGTTTTCTGAATATTATAAACCATACGAGTTTTACTAACGAGTTTTCTACAATATGTTTTACAATTTGCTTCAATAAAACATTTTTTTTGGAGTTAAGAATTGTGACACCTGTGTCACCACGACCATCAAACAAATACCAAGCCGATGAAATATCGTATTTCATACTTGGGATCTTGTATAAATATGTGTATCTATTGAACATATCAATTCTGGTTCAATTTCAAACTTTACATCGCTTTCTGGAAAATTATACGCAACCTGGTGCGAAAACATACTCAGTTTAATGCAACAAATACTCCGGGACATCAACATATACTCAACATACCTTAAAAAACCTTTACATAACTTAGAAATAAGTTTTGAAGGCTTTGGTATAGCAAAAACAAGTTAATTCGCTTATAGGGACTAAACTTGACAAACTGTGAAAGTATGCCAATTTGAACTGTAACGAACATTCCGGAACATGTCCATAAGTTAAACATACCATAAATATCCTTTACATAGCTTAGAAATAGGCTTTGAAGGGTTTGGTATGCTAAAACAAACTTTTGGATCATTCAGGGACTAAAAGTGTCAAAAAGTGCACAAGTTTGCACTTTCACGCATAACTTACGTTCTGAATACATCCGGGCATCCAAAAAATTTATGTAAGCATCCTTATATTATGCCTTAGTGTTTGGCATAAGAAAAATCCATTCCTTGCGTCATTTGGACCGTCTTTCACGCTTATGCGCATTCCGTCGTAATTAAGCGAACATCGCGATCGTACGGCCAAACGAACCAACATCCGAAACATTTTTGAGCATGTTTCATGTCCACAATGTTTAGGCATCATTTTAGGGCCTTAAAGATGGCTTTACGGGCCTTAGAAGTGTCGGAAATGGCTTAAACACGCAACAGGGACCAAAACTACAAATTCTGAAACTTGGTGCAGATCAGACGGGGCCAGGCGGCCCGCGTAAGATTGGCCTGCACCTTCACGTGGGCCGCATGGGACTATCAGACCAGATTCAATGCTTGCATTCAATGCAGTTGGCCTTTCGTTCGATCAAGGGGCAATGCCCTTTCACCCAATCAAGAGCCAAGGGCCAAGTTCTGACTTACCACAATATTTTGACAAGTGTACGCACAAGATCGTGGCACGATATTCGATAAACGATCCTAACGGTTATGCTTTTCCTATAAATACTCCCCACCCTTTGTTGCAAAAACCCACACAATCTGATCAAGAGCTCTAAGTTGGAACCTTTGTTTCATACCTGAGCCATTTTGATCTAGATTAGTATTCGGGGACCCTCCGTAAGTATTCTTTCGTTCTTTTATTCGCTTTTCGAGTCCGAAAATCAACGTTTTGTTGACTTTCTGCGTTGACCAGCCTATGGTCAACACGAAGTTCATGGAACTTCATAACGTGAGCGTGATCACGATGGTTATAGTCCGTAGTGACTATACCTACTGATTACCACGTTATCTAGGCTCAGTGACGAGTCGTAGTTTCGGCCAAAATGTGCATTCTTGCATATTTTGTAACCAAACTACTCGTGGGTATCAAAACCGTTTGTTTTGATACCAAACCTGTTTTCTAAACTTAGTTAAGCATGTTTCAACATGCTTAGCTCGTCACTTTTAGTTTAGTGCTTATATAGGGTCGTAAGGTAAGCGATCTAAACCATCGCTTATACTTTCGAACCCTACCCATTTGGTCGATCATTAGGATACGACCAAACACATTAGGTGACCATAGCTATAACCTTCCGAGGTTATACCTTGTGGTCGCAATGTTAGGCGTTCCGAACGCGTTCTACGCGAACGACGCGTCAGGATAGCATAAGCCACCTAAACGGGTCGTGATGGGGCGTAAGCACTTAGGTTAAGTTTCATTTTAGTATGTAGGCTTTGTTAAACCATATTACACGAGTCTCCATACTCGTTTGGTTTACTAACCCGCATACTATCCGTTCCTCCGACTTTAGGTCCGGTATATTAACATAGCTACCTATTAGGTGCCTTTTGATATCCCGTGATCTTTAGCATTATCTGGTTATTATACAAGGAATTCAAAGCAATCTCAGGTGAGTACATTGAACCCCTCTTTTACTATCTTCCAAACTGTTTTGGGGTGAAACACATGTGCCTATCTGTTACTTTCATTCTTTCTTGTTTTCACATCATATACTTGTTATGTTCGATAGTACATATATAGTACATGATTTCATTGTGTTTATGCTATGTATGTCCATCGTGTGCATACTTAGCACAACACTTTACATTACATTTCATGCTATGTATGCCCATTGTGTGCGTACTTAGTACATCGCTTTACATTTTATGCTATGTATGCCCATTGTGTGCGTACTTAGTACATCGTCTTACATTACATGCTATGTATGCCCATTGTGTGCGTACTTAGTATATTGCTTTACATTACATGCTATGTATGCACATTGTGTGCGTACTTAGTACATTGTTTTACATTGCATTTCTGTTGCATATGCTCATCCAGCATATGAACACATTATGCTACATTTTGGACCGTTGTGACCATTTGACTATGTGAACCGTCTAAACCCGTTTGATTATATGAACCGTTTGTAACCATTGAACCGTGTGAACCGTGTATCCGTTGACATGATTTACATTTGACAATAGACATTTGACTATACATAAACATTTCTACCGTCGTTAAACATTTCATCTTGATGGTTTGGTTTGAGTAAGTGATTAAGTAACGAGGCGTGTGTAATATGATACAAGCATGGTGGATACGCCGCTGGTACTTCCTATATATAAGTGTTTGTATGGTATTACATATCGTAGCGTTATTTGAATCATTTCAATTTGAGACATATGACATTTTATACAAATAACACACTTTTCATGAGACATTGTTTTACAAACTCATTTTACATGGTTATCCGTTTAACCATACAGTGTTCTCTTATTTATACATATCATCTGATCTTATTGTTTTTCAAATCATTTACAAGACAAAGCAAATTACAAGGTTCATGACTAAACACATTCTCAAACATAAGTCATGAATCCCGTTTTCACAAAACCAATGTATCTCACAGGCATTTTTATGCTGACGTACCTACTTTCACATGTGTTTTCAGGAAATGATGCATAGGACTTATCAAGACATACTTAGGCGGACCTGTGCCTTAGTGACTTAAAACGAGACAAGAACTAGTTAATTCATGTTATGTACTCTTTGGTTCTTGTTTAAACAATGTATACTTTCATATTTGATCAATCATACGAAACTTCAATTGCCATGGATTTGAAACAATTGATTCTGTTACAACACTCCCCGACGTTTCCGCCACGTTTTGTATGTTCTACGTGTGACAGAAAAGTTGGTATCAGAGCCAATGGTTATAGGGAATTAGGTTATTAGTAATACTTTGACCTAGTCTATAACCTTCCTAGGAACCTAACACGAGTTTACTTGCGTTTAGTCACAAAACAATACCGTCACCTATCCTTAGGCGATGGCCACAACAAGAACATAAATTTCAAAACCGCTTTTGAAAACTAATCATCCGTTCTAGGATGATTGATTACTAGGTTTTGAACCCCTTTGAATTTTCAAAATCTCGTCAAGGTTTTGGGTCATAGTGTGAACACGTGCGAACTGGAAGAGTGAATGCCTGTACCCTGGGATTTCTGTCTAAGGTTAGAGTGTTCGTACAAATCCACATAATCGGACCAGTCACTCTTACCTGGGAACTCTTGGGGTGAGTGTCCACTTATAGGCGAGCATGTCTTCACGATACACTATGAGGATCTATTTACTTTGATTCAGCCTTGGTGCTGTTTGTTTGCTTCGTGGATTCAAACAAATGACCATCAACCATGATTATGGCCGGTAATTATAACATCCTATTCTTACCCATGCCATTTCATTTGTTTTCTCTCTTGTTTCCCCTTTTTAGAATGCCTCCACGACGCGAAAATCCGGTATCTATTGAAGATTTGGCAGCTGTCATTACACAGCAAATAACTGCTGCAATCCCGAACATCGTTGCCCAATGTAACCAAGCCCTCAACAACAATAATGCCCCCTGCAGCTTCAAGACGTTCAACTCGGCTAAGCCATTAAAGTTTTCTGGGTCTCAAGGAGCGACTGCACTTCTGCAATGGTTCAAGAGTTTAGAGAGCACCTTCAGACATGTTCAATGTCCAAACGAACGAAAGGTAGATTTTGCATCTAGTGTCTTTGAGAAACGAGCTTTAACATGGTGGAACGGTGTGATGAGAGATAGGGGTGCCGAAGTGGCACTGGCTCAAACGTGGGAAGAACTTCGAGCACTGATGATGAAGGAATTCTGTCCTCGTCACGAGATCAGGGCCTTAGAAAGGGAATTCGACGATCTTAAGCAAGACAGCGGCGAACATCGAGCATACACTGATTGATATGAGGAGCTGAGCCTTTTGTGTCCTTCCATGGTTACGCCTTTGGATAAGGCGATCGAAAAATACATTGATGGCCTCCCTGACTCAGTTCAGGACATTGTTACTGGTAGTAACCCCACTACGGTTAGGCAGGCCATTGAGCTATCTGCAACCTTGACTGAATCTCAGATCAGGAAACGTAAGCTTTTCCGAAAGGGTGACAAGAAACCGGTCGAGGAATCAAAACAAATCGAGGAATCAAAGACCATGGATGAACAGACTGAATCCCCTAAGAAGTCAAAGAAGCGGAAGGCTTCTCCGAACTTCGCCATGGTTACTCACAATGATCAAGCTGTTCCCAACCAACCAGCTCAACCCCCTGCTAGGAAGCCATACAATGGAACTTCACCCTTGTGCAACCAATGTAACCTTCATCATCATGCTAGGGTGAAGTGCCGCGAATGCCAAATTTGTGGACTTAAAGGTCACACAGCGAAGGTTTGCCGAGCTGCAGTTGCACCAAATCAAGCTGACAACAATCCTGCTCAAGCTCGCATTCCACCAGGTTCTTGCTACAATTGTGGCGAGATGGGTCATTTCCGAAGAAATTGCCCAAAGCTTGCTAATGCTAATCCAGCACCGTGATGAGCATCTGACCGACTAGAAGACAACACCCTTTATAAAAAATCATGTCTTGTGTATTATTTTCTTTTGTTGTCAAGGTCCATGAAACAGTTGTTATCATTGTTTATCAATAAATCTTTTATTTACATTGCAATGTATTTCTGTGGTTGCATGTATAAACGACATATCCCTTACAATACCGACAATCAAAGAACCGTATTCCTTGAAGAACAAACTACCCCCAAAATTCTCCCATTCTATGATCTCTTGCGTCTTCCACGAAATTCCTAAGTACCCGTTTCTTCTAAAGAAAACGAAATACAAGGCGCAAGTTATAACACGTGACAAATACCCAAAGTACCACTATAAATCCCTAATAGGGTACCTAAGGATTTCCCGTAAGTCCTTAATTGTTGTATACCTTAATTCGAATATGATAATTCCTTGTAATTAAAAATCGAATTTTGGGAGATCTTTCTATCTTCTCAGATAGATTCCAGTGAACATTGAGACCCGTCGACAGGTTTCCATATCCGTATTCAATCGATAACAAATTAATAACAAATTATAACCAAGTTAAACAACTATGTGACTTTGTGCTTACGTATTCCCTTATGTGTTGTTGTGTGATCCAAATTATGTTATCCAAATCCTCGTAAAATCTTACATATCCTTGTACAAGAGATTTATCGTAGGATACCCAAGGGTGTTACTTAAAATCCTCAATGGACTTCTACGTTACAGTTAAGTTCCTTGGATTATAAAGTACTACTTCATAATTAGACCCTTGAGTGGTCTAGTTAAGCAGATTAATCCAAAAATCTGGCTAGGAATATCATGTGATGATATATCTGAAAGGACTCCTTGGTGGCCTAACTAAGAAGATCCCCTGTCGATCTAATTAAAGGGACCCGGTGGAAGTCTAGTCACCCTCATCACAAGTATGATATCCTTCCCCAAAACGCTACAAAACAAACTGTGCGGACTGTGCAAGGGATTACGTAATTATTGGATGCATACATAATTATGGAATTTAGTGCACAGAAATCACAACAAGTTTTGTCGTGTATCTAGAGTTAACCCTATTCATTTTAGTTTCGGAAGAAATTGTGGAAAATGACTCGTTCCGTTCATTTTCGTTTATGAAGAAATTGTGGAAAATGACCCATTCCGTTCATTTTCGTTTCTGAACAAATTGTGGAAAATGACTCATTCCGTTCATTTTCATTTCTGAAGAAATTGTGGAAAATGACTCATTCCGTTCATTTTCGTTTCTGAAGAAACTATGGAAAATGACTCATTCCGTTCATTTTCATTTCTAAAGAAATTGTGGAAAATAACTCATTCTGTTTATTTTCGTTTCTAAAGAAATTGTGGAAAATAACTCATTCCGTTTATTTTCGTTTCTTAAGAAATTGTGGAAAATGACTCATTCCGTTCAGTTACATTTCTGAAGAAATTGTGGAAAATGACTCATTCCGTTCATTTTCGTCTCTGAAGAAACAGTGGAAAATGACTCATTCCGTTCATTTTCGTTTCTAAAGAAATTGTGGAAAATAACTCATTCCGTTTATTTTCATTTCTAAAGAAATTGTGGAAAATAACTCATTCCGTTTATTTTCGTTTCTGAAGAAATTGTGGAAAATAACTCATCTCGTTCATTTTCGTTTCTAAAGAACACCCATTAAGGAAAATGACTCATTCCGTGCATTTTCGTTTCTAAAGGATACCCATTAAGGAAAATGACTCATTCTGTGCATTTTCGTTTCTGAAAATTTTCCATTAAAGGGAAAATGAATATCCTTGAATTTTTCCTTTATTTCCATTTCTGAAAAGTCTCCGTTAAGGAAATGACAGGATATTGCCTTGCATATCTTTGGTGGTTATTCGACACAAAGTCACAAATAGATTCCTACGAATAAATTTCGGGACGAAATTTCCTAAAGTAGGGGAGACTGTGACACCTGCGTCACCACGACCATCAAATAAATACCAAGCTGATGAAATATCGTATTTCATACTTGGGATCTTGTATAAATATGTGTATCTATTGCACATATCAACTCTGGTTCAATTTCAAACTTTACATCGCTTTCTTGAGAATTATACGCAACCTGGTGCGAAAACGTACTCAGTTTAATGCGACAAATACTCCGGGACATCATCATATACTCAACATACCTTAAATAACCTTTACATAACTTAGAAATAAGTTTTGAAGGCTTTGGTATAGCAAAAACAAGTTAATTCGCTTACAGGGACTAAACTTGACAAACTGCGAAAGTATGCCAATTTGAACTGTAACGAACATTCCGGAACATGTCCATAAGTTAAACATACCATAAATATCCTTTACATAGCTTAGAAATAGGCTTTGAAGGGTTTGGTATGCTAAAACAAACTTTTGGATCATTCAGGGACTAAAAGTGTCAAAAAGTGCACAAGTTTGCACTTTCACGCATAACTTACGTTCTGAATATATCCGGACATCCAAAAATTTATGTAAGCATCCTTATATTATGCCTTAGTGTTTGGCATAAGAAAAATCCATTCCTCGCGTCATTTGGACCGTCTTTCACGCTTATGCGCATTCCGTCGTAATTAAGCGAACATCGCGATCGTACGGCAAAACGAACCAACATCCGAAACATTTTTGAGCATGTTTCATGTCCACAATGTTTAGGCATCATTTTAGGGCCTTAAAGATGGCTTTACGGGCCTTAGAAGTGTCGGAAATGGCTTAAACACGCAACAGGGACCAAAACTGCAACTTCTGAAACTTGGTGCAGATCAGACGGGGCCAGGCGGCCCGCGTAAGATTGGCCTGCACCTTCACGCGGGCCGCATGGGACTATCAGACCAGATTCAATGCTTGCATTCAATGCAGTTGGCCTTTCGCTCGATCAAGGGGCAATGCCCTTTCACCCAATCAAGAGCCAAGGGCCAAGTTCTGACTTACCACAATATTTTGACAAGTGTACGCACAAGATCGTGGCACGATATTCGATAAACGATCCTAACGGTTATGCTTTTCCTATAAATACCCCCCCCCTTTGTTGCAAAAACCCACACAATCTGATCAAGAGCTCTAAGTTGGAACCTTTGTTTCATACCTGAGCCATTTTGATTTAGATTAGGATTCGGGGACCCTCCGTAAGTATTCTTTCGTTCTTTTATTCGCTTTTCGAGTTCGAAAGTCAACGTTTTGTTGACTTTCTGCGTTGACCAGCCTATGGTCAACACGAAGTTCATAGAACTTCATAACGTGAGCGTGATCACGATGGTTATAGTCCGTAGTGACTATACCTACTGATTACCACGTTATCTAGGCTCAGTGACGAGTCGTAGTTTCGGCCAAAATGTGCATTCTTGCATATTTTGTAACCAAACTACTCGTGGGTATCAAAACCGTTTGTTTTGATACCAAACCTGTTTTCTAAACTTAGTAAGCATGTTTCAACATGCTTAGCTCGTCACTTTTAGTATAGTGCTTATATAGGGTCGTAAGGTAAGCGATCTAAGCCATCGCTTATACTTTCGAACCCGACCCATTTGGTCGATCATTAGGATCCGACCAAACACATTAGGTGACCATAGCTATAACCTTCCGAGGTTATACCTTGTGGTCGCAATGTTAGGCGTTCCGAACGCGTTCTACGCGAACGACGCGTTAGGGTAGCATAAGCTACCCAAACGGGTCGTGATGGGGCGTAAGCACTTAGGTTAAGTTTCATTTTAGTATGTAGGCTTTGTTAAACCATATTACACGAGTCTCCATACTCGTTTTGTTTACGAACCCGCATACTATCCGTTCCTCCGACTTTAGGTCCGGTATATTAACATAGCTACCTATTAGGTGCCGTTTGATATCCCGTGATCTTTAGCATTATCTGGTTATTATACAAGGAATTCAAAGCAATCTCAGGTGAGTACATTGAACCCCTCTTTTACTGTCTTCCAAACTGTTTTGGGGTGAAACACATGTGCCTATCTGTTACTTTCATGCTTTCCTGTTTTCACATCATATACTTGCTATGTTCGATAGTACATATATAGTACATGATTTCATTGTGTTTATGCTATGTATGTCCATCGTGTGCATACTTAGCACAACACTTTACATTACATTTCATGCTATGTATGCCCATTGTGTGCGTACTTAGTACATCGCTTTACATTTTATGCTATGTATGCCCATTGTGTGCGTACTTAGTACATCGTCTTACATTACATGCTATGTATGCCCATTGTGTGCGTACTTAGTACATTGCTTTACATTACATGCTATGTATGCCCATTGTGTGCGTACTTACTACATTGTTTTACATTGCATTTCTGTTGCATATGCTCATCCAGCATATGAACACATTATGCTACATTTTGAACCGTTGTGACCATTTGACTATGTGAACCGTCTAAACCCATTTGATTATATGAACCGTTTGTAACCATTGAACCGTGTGAACCAGTTGTATCCGTTGACATGATTTACATTTGACAATAGACATTTGACTATACATAAACATTTCTACCATCGTTAAACATTTCATCTTGATGGTTTGGTTTGAGTAAGTGATTAAGTGACGAGGCATGTGTAATATGATACAAGCATGGTGGATACGCCGCTGGTACTTCCTATATATAAGTGTTTGTATGGTATTACATATTGTAGCGTTATTTAAATCATTTCAATTTGAGACATATGACATTTTATACAAATAACACACTTTTCATGAGACATTGTTTTACAAACTCATTTTACATGGTTATCTGTTTAACCATACAGTGTTCTCTTATTTATACATATCATCTGATCTTATCGTTTTTCAAATGATTTACAAGACAAAGCAAATTACAAGGTTCATGACTAAACACTTTCTCAAACATAAGTCATGAATCCCGTTTTCACAAAACCAATGTATCTCACAGGCATTTTTATGCTGACGTACCTACTTTCACATGTGTTTTCAGGAAATGATGCATAGGACTTATCAAGACATACTTAGGCGGACCTGTGCCTTAGTGACTTAAAACGAGACAAGAACTAGTTAATTCATGTTATGTACTCTTTGGTTCTTGTTTAAACAATGTATACTTTCATATTTGATCAATCAAACGAAACTTCAATTGCCATGGATTTGAAACAATTGATTCTGTTACAACACTCCCCGACGTTTCCGCCACGTTTTGTATGTGCTACGTGTGACAGAAAAGTTGGTATCAGAGCCAATGGTTATAGGGAATTAGGTTATTAGTAATACTTTGACCTAGTCTATAACCTTCCTAGGAACCTAACGCGAGTTTACTTGCGTTTAGTCACAAAACAATACCGTCATCTATCCTTAGGCGACGGCCACAACAAGAACATAAATTTCAAAACCGCTTTTGAAAACTAATCATCCGTTCTAGGATGATTGATTACTTGGTTTTGAACCCTCTGTTATAAGGTTTTGAACCCCTTTGAATTTTCAAAATCTCGTCAAGGTTTTGGGTCATAGTGTGAACACGTGCGAACTGGAAGAGTGAATGCCTGTACCTTGGGATTTCTGTCTAAGGTTAGAGTGTTCGTACAAATCCACATAATCGGACCAGTCACTCTTACCTGGGAACTCTTGGGGTGAGTGTCCACTTATAGGCGAGCATGTCTTCACGATACACTATGAGGATCTATTTACTTTGATTCAGCCTTGGTGCTGTTTGTTTGCTTCGTGGATTCAAACAAATGACCATCAACCATGATTATGGCCGGTAATTATAACATCCTATTCTTACCCATGCCATTTCATTTGTTTTCTCTCTTGTTTCCCCTTTTTAGAATGCCTCCACGACGCGAAAATCCGGTATCTATTGAAGATCTGGCAGCTGTCATTACACAGCAAATAACTGCTGCAATCCCGAACATCGTTGCCCAATGTAACCAAGCCCTCAACAACAATAATGCCCGCTGCAGCTTCAAGACGTTCAACTCGGCTAAGCCATTAAAGTTTTCTGGGTCTCAAGGAGCGACTGCACTTCTGCAATGGTTCGAGACTTTAGAGAGCACCTTCAGACATGTTCAATGTCCAAACGAGCGAAAGGTAGATTTTGCATCTAGTGTCTTTGAGAAACGACCTTTAACATGGTGGAACGGTGTGATGAGAGATAGGGGTGCCGAAGTGGCACTGGCTCAAACGTGGGAAGAACTTCGAGCACTGATGATGAAGGAATTCTGTCCTCGTCACGAGATCAGGGCCTTAGAAAGGGAATTCGACGATCTTAAGCAAGACAGCGGCGAACATCGAGCATACACTGATTGATATGAGGAGCTGAGCCTTTTGTGTCCTTCCATGGTTACGCCTTTGGATAAGGCGATCGAAAAATACATTGATGGCCTCCCTGACTCAGTTCAGGACATTGTTACTGGTAGTAACCCCACTACGGTTAGGCAGGCCATTGAGCTATCTGCAACCTTGACTGAATCTCAGATCAGGAAACGTAAGCTTTTCCGAAAGGGTGACAAGAAACCGGTCGAGGAATCAAAACAAATCGAGGAATCAAAGACCATGGATGAACAGACTGAATCCCCTAAGAAGTCAAAGAAGCGGAAGGCTTCTCCGAACTTCGCCATGGTTACTCACAATGATCAAGCTGTCCCCAACCAACCAGCTCAACCCCCTGCTAGGAAGCCATACAATGGAACTTCACCCGTGTGCAACCAATGTAACCTTCATCATCATGCTAGGGTGAAGTGCCGCGAATGCCAAATTTGTGGACTTAAAGGTCACACAGCGAAGGTTTGCCGAGCTGCAGTTGCACCAAATCAAGCTGACAACAATCCTGCTCAAGCTCGCTTTCCACCAGGTTCTTGCTACAATTGTGGCGAGATGGGTCATTTCCGAAGAAATTGCCCAAAGCTTGCTAATGCTAATCCAGCACCGTGATGAGCATCTGACCGACTAGAAGACAACACCCTTTATAAATAATCATGTCTTGTGTATTATTTTCTTTTGTTGTCAAGGTCCATGAAACAGTTGTTATCATTGTTTATAAATAAATCTTTTATTTACATTGCAATGTATTTATGTGGTTGCATGTATAAACGACATATCCCTTACAATACCGACAATCAAAGAACCGTATTCCTTGAAGAACAAACTACCCCCAAAATTTTCCCATTCTATGATCTCTTGCGTCTTCCACGAAATTCCTAAGTACCCGTTTCTTCTAAAGAAAACGAAATACAAGGCGCAAGTTATAACACGTGACGAATACCTAAAGTACCACTATAAATCCTTAATAGGGTACCTAAGGATTTCCCGTAAGTCCTTAATTGTTGTATACCTTAATTCGAATATGATAATTCCTTGTAATCAAAAATCGAATTTTGGGAGATCTTTCTATCTTCTCAGATAGATTCCAGTGAACATTGAGACCCGTCGACAGGTTTCCATATCCGTATTCAATCGATAACAAGTTAATAACAAATTATAACCAAGTTAAACAACTATGTGACTTTGTGTTACGTATTCCCTTATGTGTTGTTGTGTGACCCAAATTATGTTATCCAAATCCTCGTAAAATCTTACATATCCTTGTACAAGAGATTTATCGTAGGATACCCAAGGGTGTTACTTAAAATCCTCAATGGACTTCTACGTTACAGTTAAGTTCCTTGTTTTATAAAGTACTACTTCATAATTAGACCCTTGAGTGGTCTAGTTAAGCAGATTAATCCAAAAATCTGGCTAGGAATATCATGTGATGATATAGCTGAAAGGACTCCTTAGTGGCCTAACTAAGAAGATCCCCTGTCGATCTAATTAAAGGGACCCGGTGGAAGTCTAGTCACCCTCATCACAAGTATGATATCCTTCCCCAAAACATTACAAAACAAACTGTGCGGACTGTGCAAGGGATTACGTAATTATTGGATGCATACATAATTATGGAATTTAGTGCACAGAAATCACAGCAAGTTTTGTCGTGTATCTAGAGTTAACCCTATTCATTTTAGTTTCGGAAGAAATTGTGGAAAATGACTCGTTCCGTTCATTTTCGTTTCTGAAGAAATTGTGGAAAATGACCCCTTCCGTTCATTTTCGTTTCTGAACAAATTGTGGAAAATGACTCATTCCGTTCATTTTCATTTCTGAAGAAATTGTGGAAAATGACTCATTCCGTTCATTTTCGTTTCTGAAGAAACTGTGGAAAATGACTCATTCCATTCATTTTCATTTCTAAAGAAATTATGGAAAATAACTCATTCCGTTTATTTTCGTTTCTAAAGAAATTGTGGAAAATAACTCATTCCGTTTATTTTCGTTTCTGAAGAAATTGTGGAAAATGACTCATTCCGTTCATTTACATTTCTGAAGAAATTGTGGAAAATGACTCATTCCGTTCATTTTCGTCTCTGAAGAAACAGTGGAAAATGACTCATTCCGTTCATTTTCGTTTCTAAAGAAATTGTGGAAAATAACTCATTCCGTTTATTTTCGTTTCTAAAGAAATTGTGGAAAATAACTCATTCCGTTTATTTTCGTTTCTGAAGAAATTGTGGAAAATAACTCATTCCGTTCATTTTCGTTTCTAAAGAATACCCATTAAGGAAAATGACTCATTCCGTGCATTTTCGTTTCTAAAGGATACCCATTAAGGAAAATGACTCATTCTGTGCATTTTCGTTTCTGAAAATTTTCCATCAAAGGGAAAATGAATATCCTTGAATTTTTCCTTCATTTCCATTTCTGAAAAGTCTCCGTTAAGGAAATGACAGGATATTGCCTTGCATATCTTTGGTGGTTATTTGACACAAAGTCACAAATAGATTCCTACGAATAAATTTCGGGACGAAATTTCCTAAAGTAGGGGAGACTGTGACACCTGCGTCACCACGACCATCAAATAAATACCACGCTGATGAAATATCGTATTTCATACTTGGGATCTTGTATAAATATGTGTATCTATTGCACATATCAACTCTGGTTCAATTTCAAACTTTACATCGCTTTCTTGAGAATTATACGCAACCTGGTGCGAAAACGTACTCAGTTTAATGCGACAAATACTCCGGGACATCATCATATACTCAACATACCTTAAATAACCTTTACATAACTTAGAAATAAGTTTTGAAGGCTTTGGTATAGCAAAAACAAGTTAATTCGCTTACAGGGACTAAACTTGACAAACTGCGAAAGTATGCCAATTTGAACTGTAACGAACATTCCGGAACATGTCCATAAGTTAAACATACCATAAATATCCTTTACATAGCTTAGAAATAGGCTTTGAAGGGTTTGGTATGCTAAAACAAACTTTTGGATCATTCAGGGACTAAAAGTGTCAAAAAGGGCACAAGTTTGCACTTTCACGCATAACTTAGGTTCTGAATATATCCGGACATCCAAAAATTTATGTAAGCATCCTTATATTATGCCTTAGTGTTTGGCATAAGAAAAATCCATTCCTCGCGTCATTTGGACCGTCTTTCACGCTTATGCGCATTCCGTAGTAATTAAGCGAACATCGCGATCGTACGACCAAACGAACCAACATCCGAAACATTTTTGAGCATGTTTCATGTCCACAATGTTTAGGCATCATTTTAGGGCCTTAAAGATGGCTTTACGGGCCCTAGAAGTGTCGGAAATGGCTTAAACACGCAACAGGGACCAAAACTGCAACTTCTGAAACTTGGTGCAGATCAGACGGGGCCAGGCGGCCCGCGTAAGATTGGCCTGCACCTTCACATGGGCCACATGGGACTATCAGACCAGATTCAATGCTTGCATTCAATGCAGTTGGCCTTTCGTTCGATCAAGGGGCAATGCCCTTTCACCCAATCAAGAGCCAAGGGCCAAGTTCTGACTTACCACAATATTTTGACAAGTGTACGCACATGATCGTGGCACGATATTCGATAAACGATCCTAACGGTTATGCTTTTCCTATAAATACCCCCCCCCTTTGTTGCAAAAACCCACACAATCTGATCAAGAGCTCTAAGTTGGAACCTTTGTTTCATACCTGAGCCATTTTGATCTAGATTAGCATTCGGGGACCCTCCGTAAGTATTCTTTCGTTCTTTTATTCGCTTTTCGAGTCCGAAAGTCAACCTTTTGTTGACTTTCTGCGTTGACCAGCCTATGGTCAACACGAAGTTCATAGAACTTCATAACGTGAGCGTGATCATGATGGTTATAGTCCGTAGTGACTATACCTACTGATTACCACGTTATCTAGGCTCAGTGACGAGTCGTAGTTTCGGCCAAAATGTGCATTCTTGCATATTTTGTAACCAAACTACTCGTGGGTATCAAAACCGTTTGTTTTGATACCAAACCTGTTTTCTAAACTTAGTTAAGCATGTTTCAACATGCTTAGCTCGTCACTTTTAGTTTAGTGCTTATATAGGGTCGTAAGGTAAGCGATCTAAGCCATCGCTTATACTTTCGAACCCGACCCATTTGGTCGATCATTAGGATCCGACCAAACACATTAGGTGACCATAGCTATAACCTTCCGAGGTTATACCTTGTGGTCGCAATGTTAGGCGTTCCGAACGCGTTCTACGCGAACGACGCGTTAGGGTAGCATAAGCTACCTAAACGGGTCGTGATGGGGCGTAAGCACTTAGGTTAAGTTTCATTTTAGTATGTAGGCTTTGTTAAACCATATTACACGAGTCTCCATACTCGTTTTGTTTACGAACCCGCATACTATCCGTTCCTCCGACTTTAGGTCCGGTAGATTAACATAGCTACCTATTAGGTGCCGTTTGATATCCCGTGATCTTTAGCATTATCTGGTTATTATACAAGGAATTCAAAGCAATCTCAGGTGAGTACATTGAACCCCTCTTTTACTGTCTTCCAAACTGTTTTGGGGTGAAACACATGTGCCTATCTGTTGCTTTCATGCTTTCCTGTTTTCACATCATATACTTGCTATGTTCGATAGTACATATATAGTACATGATTTCATTGTGTTTATGCTATGTATGTCCATCGTGTGCATACTTAGCACAACACTTTACATTACATTTCATGCTATGTATGCCCATTGTGTGCGTACTTAGTACATCGCTTTACATTTTATGCTATGTATGCCCATTGTGTGCGTACTTAGTACATCGTCTTACATTACATGCTATGTATGCCCATTGTGTGCGTACTTAGTACATTGCTTTACATTACATGCTATGTATGCCCATTGTGTGCGTACTTACTACATTGTTTTACATTGCATTTCTGTTGCATATGCTCATCCAGCATATGAACACATTATGCTACATTTTGAACCGTTGTGACCATTTGACTATGTGAACCGTCTAAACCCGTTTGATTATATGAACCGTTTGTAACCATTGAACCGTGTGAACCAGTTGTATCCGTTGACATGATTTACATTTGACAATAGACATTTGACTATACATAAACATTTCTACCGTCGTTAAACATTTCATCTTGATGGTTTGGTTTGAGTAAGTGATTAAGTGACGAGGCGTGTGTAATATGATACAAGCATGGTGGATACGCCGCTGGTACTTCCTAAATATAAGTGTTTGTATGGTATTACATATCGTAGCGTTATTTGAATCATTTCAATTTGAGACATATGACATTTTATACAAATAACACACTTTTCATGAGACATTGTTTTACAAACTCATTTTACATGGTTATCTGTTTAACCATACAGTGTTCTCTTATTTATACATATCATCTGATCTTATCGTTTTTCAAATGATTTACAAGACAAAGCAAATTACAAGGTTCATGACTAAACACTTTCTCAAACATAAGTCATGAATCCCGTTTTCACAAAACCAATGTATCTCACAGGCATTTTTATGCTGACGTACCTACTTTCACATGTGTTTTCAGGAAATGATGCATTGGACTTATCAAGACATACTTAGGCGGACCTGTGCCTTAGTGACTTAAACGAGACAAGAACTAGTTAATTCATGTTATGTACTCTTTGGTTCTTGTTTAAACAATGTATACTTTCATATTTGATCATTAAAACGAAACTTCAATTGCCATGGATTTGAAACAATTGATTCTGTTACAACACTCCCCGACGTTTCCGCCACGTTTTGTATGTTCTACGTGGTCGAGGTGTGACAAGAATCATGGCTACGAGATTTTATAAATTATAACCAACTTGATTTGAGTTGGTTAATTATGTCGCAATACTATACTTTTCAAAACAAGGTTTTTAATTAAGTATTGCAACATGTAAAACGAGCCATGAATTTGAGACTCATATAAAACCTATGTACTCGCCGGCATTTTTATGCTGACGTATTTTCACATGTGTTTCAGGTACCATAGTTGATGATGTTTGATGATGATATTTGTGTACGCTCACATAGGAATGGACGAGGCCTTAGTGACTTAATAACAATGAAAGATTATTTGTTCATGTTTTGTTTGTAATTCCAATGTAATGTAATACATTTAATTCAATAAAACGAAACTGTTTAATCCATGGTTGTGAAACAATGATACTGTTATAAGACTCCCCGATGTTTCTGCCACGTTTTATTGTTTTACGTGGTCGGGGTGTGAAAATTTTGTTTTTCAAAAGATAGCACCAAGTAGCTTGCATCTTTTTGTTAAATAGCAATATGTTTTCCGCTAATATCCAATCATTTCTTGTTGCCAACTTCAAAGAAGCACCCGTATCAATCAACATTCTAATGGAAAAACAGCAGGCATACCATGGATGGCTACATAAAAAAAACAATTTTTATTGAAGAAGCTACCAAATGGGTTGAAACCTTAAAGAAAGGATATATGGAGGTGCAGATGGATTGCACATAATCATACAATTCTTGCTTATAAGTATAACTCAACCCAAAAAAGCGATTAAGGATCAAATAAAGATCTGAGATCCAAACCGAATTAGAAATGAAAGAAAAGTAAACCTATATACAACTTGAAAGCAGTAGGTAGAGTCCTTTGCTTGATCGCCCACCATATCTCCGATTTATTCGAACTATAAAGACCCTGATCAATCATAACCGACTTCCCCCTCTTGTTCCTGCATATACCAATGCAAAAGATCAAATAACTCAATAAACACTGCCGTGCAGTCTTCTTAAAAGTCAAACAGAAACTATCAAACTCAGTCAGTCAGTCTTAAAATTTCCAACCCAACCGACTGGTGTGCTGCACGAAATTCAAATGTTTCGGCATCACCGAGAATGCAGATATCAGATCTGAAAAGGGTAATCACAAATCCACCAATAAACAACCAACAATTCATGAATCTGTTGTTCAAAACATGATCCTAAACATAACAACAGTTGACGACTTACTTTATGTACAAATCTCGACTTCATCCTGGCTGGACTCTTGTAACGCTGTTTGACCACTGTTTGACCAAAGTCAAACCACTGTTCGACCAATGTCAAACAACTGTTTGCAAAAATATGATTCTTAGTGATTCAAAAGTCTGTTTGACCAAAGTTAAAGCACTATTTGACCAAAGTTAAAACGCTGTTTGACCAAAGTCAAACTACTGTTTGGAAAAAAAGAACCAATGTTTTCTCCCCAAAACACTGTTTTAACGCAGCAGTGTTATGAAACCACTGTGTAACCTAACAGTCATTTTGAAACATTGTTTAAACCAACAGTGGTTTCAAACACTGTTTAACCTCACAGTGGTTTCAAAACACTGTTTAACCGAACAGTCTGTCACACCACGACCACGTAAAACAACAAATCGTGGTGGAAACGTCAGGGAGTGTTGTAACAGAATCATTGTTTCATAACACATGGAAATTGAAAGTTTGTTTTATTGATCTATAAGAAGTTACAATGTCGTAACAACAAAGAAACATAACATAATTAAGTAGTCTTGCATCTTTAATGTCACTAAGGCCCAAGTCCGCCTAAGTGTATCTTGATCTATCCTATGCATCATTTCCTGAAAACACATGTGAAAATAGGTACGTCAGCATAAAAATGCCTATGAGATACATAGGTTTTATTGATTTAGGGTTCATGACTTGTAAGTTTAAAGAAAATATTTGTCAAAAGTAAATCATGAACCTCGTAAAATGTTTTCTTTTATAAGTCATCTAAACAATGACAAGAAATCAGATGATATAAGAGAAAGATGCACAGATAAACAAATGAACAAGCAAAATGAGTATGTATAAAATGTGTTGATTGTAAAACAATGTTTCATGAAGATATGATATAAGTGTAAAATATATTATGTCTAACTTGAAATGGTTTAAATAATGCTACGATATGTAATACCATAAAAGCACTTATATATAGGAAGTACCAGCGGCGTATCCACCATGCTTTTATCATATTACACACGCCTCGTTATTTAAACCACTTACCAAAACAAACCACCAATGTTAAAATGTTCATGTATTAAACAAATGTAATGTATAGTGAATAAAAGCGTTTATTGATTTAAAAGCATTTACTCAACCTATAAGAAAGAAATGTACAAAACAATGCATTTGATAAATTATAATCAAAAGTTATGTTTTGTAAAATAATGCATGCTTTACTGATATAAACATTTATGTGGTAATGTTAAACGTATACATTCAAGCCTTGAGACAGTAGGATACCCTTAGAGTAAAGGTTATCAAAAATGTTTTCGGATTCAGTCATTCCTTACATCCAAACAAACCTAGGATATCAGGAATGTAAGTTGTCAAGTCCTATAGTACCATTACTTACTACCGAGTGGCGTAGCTAATGTTAATGAACGTATTTTAGTTCGTTAAACAACCAAATGTCATACCAAATGTAAGCATGTTTTATGAAAACAATGTACCTAGTATGCTAAGTGAACATACAAAGCAGAAATGTAAAACAATGTACTAAGTATGCAACAAATGAACATACATAGCATAAAATGTAATGTAAAACGATGTACTAAGTATACAACAAATGAACATACATAGCATAAAATGTAACGTAAAACGATGTACTAAGTATGCAACAAATGAACATACATAGCATAAAATGTAGTGTAAACAATGTACTAAGTATGCACTAAATGGACATACATAGCAAAAACATAATGAAATCATGTACTATAAGTGTACTATTGAACATAACAAGCATATGATATGAACACATGAAAAACACGAAAGTAACAAGTAGGCACATGTGTTTCACCCCAAAATGTTTGAAAAACAGTAAAAGAGGGGACTATGTACTCACTTGAGGGTGCTTAGAAGTCTTGAATAACAATCAAGCAAAGCTAGAGGGATCACGGAATCAAACCACACCTAATGAAGATCGGATAGAATGAGGTTTCATAAACCAAATGAGTATAGGAACTCATGTAGTATGGTTTAACAAAGCCTACATTCTAAACCGAAACCTATCCTATGTGCTTTTGACCCATTACGACCTGTTTAGGTAGCTTACACTACTTTAGCGCGACGTTCGCGTAAAACGCGTTTGGACCGCCTAACTAGCCCTATGACAAGTATTATATGTCTTAACATGTCTAATAATGCCTAATCAGTTTAGATGTCAAAACTTAGGTTACATATGCGTAAAATGAATTTATGCGTAAAAAGGGCATTTTGGTCATTTTCCTAAGGTATATAAACTACCTATCATACAACTACTTAAACAAAGTGACCATAAGGTATAACCTGGGAAGGTTATTCCCTTTACAACTATGGTCACAAAAAACATGCTTGGTCGAATCCTAATGATTGACCAAACAGGTCGGGTTCGAAAGTCTAAGCGATTGTTTAGATCACTAATCTTACGACCCTATATAAGCACTAAAACCTAAAGTGACGAGCTAAACATGTTAAAACATATTTAACGAGGTTTGAAAACAATTTTGGTATCAAAACAAAGGGTCTTGATACCTAAATGTAGTTTGGTTGCAAAATACGCAAGAATACGCATTTTGACCGAAACTACGACTCGTCACTATGCCTAAATAACGTGGTAATCAGTAGGTATAGTCACAAAGGACTATGACCATTGTGATTACGCTCATGTTATGAATTTCAAACGAACTTCGTGTTGACCATTGACTGGTCAAAGCGGAAAGTCAAACACTTGTTTGACTTTCACGCTTAAAATGCGTAAAAGAACAAAAGAATACTTACAATGGGTCCAAGAAATGGAGGTTGATCTAATTATTCTCAGGTATGAAGTGTATAACTTCAACTTAGAAAACAAAATTAGATCAAAGGTGAGTTTGCAAATGAAATGGAAGGGGTATATATAGATTTCGAAGAACCCTTAGGATCGTTTCTCGCAAATCGTGCTTTGATCTTGACCTTACAAGTGGGCACATGGTTTTCAAAACCATGGGAATACTTAAAACCATCAAATTCCAGCCCATATAGTGCAAAACCTTGGGTTAAAACCATCAAAACCTCAAAAATGGACCAAGTTCAATGTATCTGCCAGAAATTTCAAAAATGGTCCCTACACTTGTAAAACTTGATTTTTGGCACTTTTAAGCCCCGTTAACCCATTTCAAGGCTCTAAAACAAAGTTAAAGTATAGGGAACTTGAAATGTGCTCAAAAATATCTCGGATGTCGGTTCATTTGGTCGTACGGTTGCGTTGTTCGGTTAATTACGACGGAAATCGTAACAAACGCAAAAACGATCCAAATTACGCGACAAATGGAATTTCATCATGTCAATCACTAAAATAAAATATTTTAATGATTACATAAATTTTTGGGTGTCCGAATATATTCAGAACGTAAGATATGCGCGAAAATGCAAACTTATGCACTTTTTGACGCTTTTGGTCCCTATTGATCAAGAAAGTTTATTTTTGTGCACCAAACACCTCAAAGCCTATTTATAAGCTATGTAAAGGATATTTAGGGCATATTTAACTTATGATCAAGTTCCAGAATGTTTGTTACAGTACAAATCGGCATACTTTCACAGTTTGTCGAAATTAGTCCCTATAAGCGAATAAATTTGATTTCGACACACCAAACCTTCCAAATCTTATTTTTTTTGGGTAAAGGGTTACCTCGGTGATTCTATTAAAACAATCCAAAATCAGTACAAGTAGTGAGGATGAGTTCCACACTAGTTCATATACAGGACATGCCCCATATATGTAAGTCAAGCAAAACAAAAACCACTAAACCTATGACACCACATAACCTAGCCTACTACACATTTTGGAAAAAATATCTAGTAGACAAGACAAGACAAAACAAAACTACAAATCATCCTCCATCATTAAAAATGAAATTGCCACAGACCAGCAGCCCCTTGACACGAACCAACAACAATCTATCCATTGGAGAACTTCGTGTATGAGGTGCTTGCCCCTGCCTTCGATAAACCGGAAATCATAAATTCATTAGTTTCATTATAGCTTCCAACAACCTCCTCATCATCTGAGTCCTGCTGGTCATGTTGAACTTCACCAGTTTTACCCACATTCTTACCCCTATCCGATAATACATCAAAAGGATTGTGCATTTTGACACTAGATGGCGGACCCGAGGTAGTAGCCCCACCATGAGGCTTGGATCCAATCGGCCGATATTCAAATTTTTGCTTCTGCTTATTAACAGGAAACCCTTCTTTCCTAGCCGCTTTCTTGCGATCCACATCCATAAAACCCTCTTTGTCTACAACTGGCTGCTTCACTTGATTCCGAGTATTGATTCCCTCTTGTTTGTTCTGATTAGTGACCGGCCCCTTAGGAGTCCTCCTTGGCTGTCTCGAGCATGTATCATCAGAATGACCAAACACCTTACAATGTGCACACCTAAGGGGACTCCATTCATATTCTACCTCCAACTTCACTTTACTAAAGCCTTCCCCCTCCAACTCTGGAACCGCAATAACTATCTCCTCCTTAAACCCATTTTCAGCTGAAATTTCTACTAGCGCTCTCGCATAGCTACTCCTTCCCCAAGTATCCGTGCACATTGAAGAAGTGTACGAATCCAACATCTTAGGCTCACCAATAGCCGTAGCAATCATACTCAATCCATCCTCCGTATATACAGCAATCGGGACATCATGGATTTTGACCCACACTTGCAACTTCTTTACTTCCTTCTTTTCTAACTTTGATGTAGGAGACCAAATATTCAAAAAACATAGGCTGAGATCGGATAATCCAAGGACCTTCGTTAAGAACATTCAACATACCAGCTTCATCGGTAAACTTAAAGAAAAAGAACCCATTAGCATTCATCATTGATTTTTGTAATCCAAACCTCTTCCAATGATTCCTCACAAAATAATCCACAACCGGGTATGCAACTCTGTCCCCTAGGAAGTAACCATACAGAGTGTTTGCTAATTTTTCCAGTACTGCTCTAACCGAGTCACGAGGAAGCACCACATCACAACCTTCATACGTAACAGGACTAGCAAGAGTTCTAAAATTCACCTTCACCTGCACCTTCTCCTTAGAGTTGTTAACTACATTAGCATATGATACCGGTTTCGTCATCCCTGAAATTTTCGAGTTCCCTTGACCAGCCGATGCAGCGGCTACTGAACTTGGCACATATCTCATGCTATCTTGAGTAATCCCTTCCCTTGTAATTGGCAGTAGGTGTTCGGCTTCGATTGGAACTGAAAACTTAGACACTTCATCAATCATATTAACCTTACGGGATTCAGTTTGAGACGACTGAACGTTGCCCCGTCTAGGTAACCAAGTGTTACCATCTACATCAATAACACGTCTGGCCAAACTTTCAAAGGAATATGTTTGTCTGCCGCCGTCAACATGTGACTTCTGCTCAAGGGAGAATGGAGGTTTGCCACCATCATCCGGAGAATACACCCCATCCGATTTAAGGTCACTCATTCGTAACCCTAAACTGACATCGGACAAGAATAGGAAACAAAACACTTACACGTTAATCAGCAACCAAAGAAGTGACCTGCCGATAACCCTAATTAATTGCAGAAACGCCGCTCTGCCAATCTGCCTATTGATTGCCAAAACCCTAATTGGTAGCAGAAACTCTAGATCGTCGTCAATCAGAAAGCAAACGAAAACCCTAATGCTCAACAAAACCTAATCTGATTTCAAAATGTTTAGCGTCTAAAGGATGACTGAAACCCTTAGATTCTAACCAAGATCGATCATGATCAGGAATAGCTTGAACTTCTAGGGTTTCACGAAGTCTCCAAAATCACCTAGAGCCCCATTCAAAACAAGGTTTCTTTTTCCAAATCTTATTTCTAAGTTATGTAAAGGTTATTTAAGGTATGATAAGCCTATGTCACTGTTTCGGAGTATTTTTCGCTTTAAACTGATTGCGTTTACACACCAGTTCGCGTATAACTTTCCAGAAAGCGATTTAGAGCTCGAAATCGAACGAGAATTGATATGTGCAAATGATACACATATTTAAACCAATCCCAAGTATGAAACACAACATTTCATTGATTTGGTATTTGTTTGATGGCCGTGGAGGCACAGGTGTCATAGTCTCCCCTACTTCAGGAAATTTCGTCCCGAAATTTATTTAGAGGAAACCTGTGAGAGCTTGAAACATGAAGTTAGAAAGATAAAACAACACTGGCTAGGGTTCTGAACTTCTAGTAACTTTAATAACATCATGCTTTTTAATGTAAGAGGGACACTTATATACAAGTATATAAAGCGCCATTGGTGCGTCCACCATACCTCCATTACATTGTTCACATTTTGTTATTTTTGTCACTATAGGTTCTTACACATGATAAATCTTACTGTGGTTTCCGTGCACTGAATTTCATAATTATGTATGCATCCATCGTAATTTCTTGCATAGTCCACACAGTGTATCTTAAAATGTGTAGGGGAAGAAAATAATGAACGAACCTGTGATGATTGTGACTAGGCCACCATAGGATCCTTTTAATTAAATCAATAAATGATCTTCTTAAATAGACCACCAAGGAGTCTTTTCAGCTATATCATCACATGCCATTCTTAACCAGATTCTGAATAAATCTTTCGACTTAGACCACTCAAGGGGTCTCTTTGAATTATGGAATGGTACTATATAATCCAAGGGTCTTAACTATTACGTAGAAGCCCATTAAGGATTTAGGGTAGTACCTTTGGATATCCTATTATGAATCCCTCATATGAAGATATGGAAGATTCTACGAGGATTCGGATAACGAAAATAAATCCACAAAAGAAAACACATAACACATAATTGTTTAACTTGATCTTCAGTTTGTTATCATTTTGTTAATTTGTTTGTTAATTGTGCACAATGTATTCAAAGCACACTAGGAATCTAATCCATGGATTTCATTTGGCACTTTAAACATTTTCAAGAATCTAACTATGAAGATAGGAAGATCTTAAAGAAAATTCAATTTCGATTATAAGGAATCGTAATGTTTGAAATAACGCATACAACGAATCCAATTTAGGACTCTGAATTGAACGATAAACATCCACACGGATCTAATTGTGACGATAAAAAGATCCCATATGGATTTTAGGATTTGAAAAGCGGGAGGCGTTCCAAAACCTTGCACTAGACGTGCTTAAGTCGATACACGAGGTAGAATGCTCATGAAGTTGAGGTGCTAGATATGCCAAGACAACATATGAAGCAGAGTTTGAAGGTTAAGTCAATGTATGGGCAAAATGTTTTTGAAAACTATGCATGGGGTTCTTTTAGAAATGTGTTTAATGTTTTTGAAACCTTACATAATACTTTTGAAATCATAAAGTAGGTGTATTAGATAAGTATAAAAATGTTTTAAAATCATGCGAGATGAATTTTGAAATTATGTATAAGGTTTTTGAAAACATGAATGATGTTTTTGAAATCATGCACTTGATATATTAAGTAAATATACTATGTTAAAAATGTTTTCAAACTATATGGAATATTTTGAAATCATGAAGGTTGTTTTGAAAACTTATACTATGTATGATGTTATGAAAACCAGAATGTTATGTGTCACACCCCCAAAATCCACCTGCGGAGTATCACCGCTTGGGAGCGTGACTGACCAGGATCAAGCCACCAATCATATTGAACATGCATTTAATATTAAGTAAAATAAATGAAAACCATCCATTCAATACAAAAGGTGATCAAACAAATCATCGTTTCAAAATGTAGCGGAAGCATAGTAAATAAACCAGTAGTAGTTAACAGTTTTAAGTGTCATAATAGTTTAACAGAAAAGTCACGATCCTTGTCCACAACGACCCGCTTCTCCAGTGCAAGCTCCAAGTACCTAACGATCTGCAAGGCATGTAACAGAATGATCAACAAACTAGTTGAGCGAGTTCACAGAAAGTAAATGCGTAATAGTAAGTTCGTTTGTAACAGGTGGCTCTACTGAGCCGTTTGTATGTTCTATTGGTGGTGGTGTTCCACGTTACTGGTGGTGGTGTTCCACGTTACTGGTGGTGGTGTTCCACGTTACTGGTGGTGGTGTTCCACGTTACTGGTGGTGGTGTTCCACGTTACTGGTGGTGGTGTTCCACGTTGTATAACCACTAGACTACTCGTAACTATAGGTATCCTTCACAACCGAGGATAGTAAAGTGGTAGTCTAGTCATAGTGTCAATAGAGTAACTAATCAACCTTTCAATCCCATTCCCAACACCCCGGGAATCCCATGCCTTGGTAAGAGTGTGAACTCACCTTGGTTTGCTCGGTATGCTAGGTTATGCACTCACAGGTAATTAATCACGTCCTATAGTATGCACGTATAACAATTCAGTTCATGTTCGCAATGATACGCATGCAATTTAATGTTCACATAACAGTTAGTTTGCATATCGGCACAACACGTATTATTTCACATTGAATCATCAGTTAGTGTGCACGAATACAATCATTAACATTCATTCCCAAGCATGGCATGCCAAATAAATCAAACATATGTTCCATTATTCAAAGCATAAACCCTATTATCTTTCGACACATTACAGATCTTTCAACAAACAGTTTACACAATTATCATTCGGACCAAGTATTATGTTTCGAACTCTATGCCATCTTTCGACCATATCTATCTTTCGGTTCATGTGTTATCTTTCGTCAAAGCTATCCTTCAGTCCCAACGACTATCTTTCGAGTAGCAAGTAACAACAATGATTCATCACATACTCAATCATGCATTACACAAAAGTCAAACTCATATACCATAATGGCCGACCAATATTATTAATATCATGATATGATTGGACCAAGAAAGTAACCAATGCCCCCTTTTTGAGCCGCCCTATCCCACCAATCGGAACCCTTGGCCGCCCAAAAATTCACATGCAACATTGCCATTCAACTTGACTTCTCATGGCCGACAAAAATCACCCAGTGATCTAATCTAAGTTTATGCAAACCATACAATTGGACCAACAATCCCACTTGCTACACTTTAATAGTCTTAACTAACATAATGGGTGACAATCAAACCCCCTAATCCTAAAACTATTGGACCGAAGATCACAGTGACATTTCATATAATTTAAATAGTTGAATTTTATCATGCTGATTATGTTTAGTGGCCGACCACTTTACTTGTTAATTGAGACACACCACTCAAGATCAAAGCAGCCGATTCATAACAATCATCACTGATCAATCTAGTATTTTAATAATGACCCACCATCGATTAGGATAATTATTAACAAGAAATCATTCTGACATCACATATATTTAATATCAACAGTTAATATGCCTGCAGAATCACTAACCACAGACCTTAATCAGCCAAGATAATTATCTCGAATGGGTAGTATGCTCACAGCCGTCGCACGAATAGGTGGAGAGAAGTTGGGAGGTATCTAGGGTTTTTGATTAAACTCTAATCGAAAAGGTTATAACAGAATATCATAGTTCTCTACTGGGCCAAAGCCCATTTTGATTTCGTTGGGCAATAGTGGACGAAAACACCAAGTGTTTTCACCACTAGGGTGTTTTCGGGTGGGGTATTTTATAAGTAAGGATTTTCGGCCAAGACTTCATTTGATTTGAATATCATTACCTTCATACTTATATATACTACACAATATATATATATATAACACATATATAATTATCATGCCTACCACAAATGTACCAACACACTTAATACACACCGTATAACACATATCAATCACAATACAGTTTAACATGTTACAAAAGGTGTACTGGTCGAAACAAATCAACAACTAACCAGTCAACGTGCAATAGATGCGAAAATGAAGTGTTAGAAACTCGAGTTGTCACATTATCCCCAACTTAGAAGAAATTTCGTCCCGAAATTTGGTACGCACTCACTGAGGAAGCTAGGTAAGTTGTATCGCTCACTGGTTTTCCTGGGGTGTCACATCATCCCCCCGTTGATTTGGAATTTCGTCCCGAAATTCAGTAGTAGTAGCTTCAGCCTCAGAAGTGGATGCATTGGTTTCGAATAACTGGGGATACTTTTCCTTCATCTGATCTTCGCGTTCCCAGGTATACTCTGGACCACGCTGGGAGTTCCAACGAACTCGAACAAGAGGGATTCTCTTGTGTTTGAGGACCTTAACATCCCGGTCCGTGATTTCAACTGGTTCCTCGACGAACTGCAACCGCTCGTCGATAGTGAGTTCCTTAAAAGGAACTATAAGGGTCTCATCTGATAGGCATTTCTTCAGATTCGACACGTGAAATACATTGTGAACTGCACCGAGTTCAGCTGGTAGGTTTAATCTGTAGGCTACTTTGCCAATCTTTTCCAAGATTTCAAATGGTCCGACGTACCGTGGATTCAGTTTGCCTCGTTTACCAAATCGAACCACACCCTTCCAGGGTGAAACTTTCAATAAAACCCGGTCCCCGACCTCAAATTCCAATGGCTTTCTACGCTTGTCCGCGTAGGCTTTCTGACGGTCGCGTGCTGCCGCCATGCGTTGTCGTATCTGTGCAATCTTTTCTGTGGCGTCCACTACAATATCTGGACCCGTAATCTGACTATCCCCCACCTCTTCCCAACAGAGAGGTGACCGGCATTTACGTCCGTACAATGCCTCGAATGGAGCGGCTTGAATGCTGGTGTGGTAACTGTTATTGTACGAGAACTCCACCAAAGGGAGGTGCTTTTCCCAGCCGTTGCCGAAATCGATAACACACGCTCGAAGCATGTCTTCTAGAGTTTGAATAGTTCGCTCAGACTGCCCATCCGTCTGAGGATGATATGCTGTGCTCATGTCTAAACGTGAGCCGAAGGATTTGTGCATCGCTTGCCATAGCTCTGACGTGAATCGTGCATCGCGATCCGAAATAATAGAGGTGGGCACTCCGTGCCTCGAAACAACTTCTTTCAAGTAAATGTCTGCTAAAGTAGAAAACTTATCCGTTTCTTTGATAGCCAAGAAGTGAGCAGACTTTGTAAGTCGATCAACGATCACCCAAATAGTGTCATTCCCACGCTGGGATCTAGGTAAGCCCGTAACGAAATCCATGGAAATTTCTTCCCATTTCCACTGCGGTATCTTGGGCTGCTGAAGTAGACCAGCTGGTTTCTGATATTCAACCTTGACTCTCGCACAGGTTAAGCATTTGCCAACATAGGTGGCGATGTGGGCCTTCATACTAGGCCACCAATAAGTAGTACTGATGTCGTGGTACATTTTATCCGACCCTGGATGTACCGAATAGCGAGACTTGTGAGCTTCATCCATTACAAGTTCGCGTAAACCGCCATAAAGTGGGACCCAAATACGCCCCGTTACATAGTAGGCGCCGTCTTCCTTTTGTTCCATGCGTTGCCTTGAGCCGCGTAAGGCTTCAGCTTTGACGTTTTCGGGTTTCAGTGCTTCCAACTGAGCAGTTCGTATCTGTGCAGGAAGACTGGACTGAATAGTAAGCTGTAGCGCTCGCACGCGCTTAGGTAGAGTGTCTTTCCGACTGAGGGCATCAGCCACAACATTGGCCTTGCCTGGATGATACTTGATGGCGCATTCGTAGTCGTTCAGAAGTTCAACCCATCTCCGTTGACGCATATTCAAATCCTTTTGCTTAAGAATATGCTCGAGACTCCTGTGATCGGTGTAAATCGTGCACCTGGTACCGTACAGGTAGTGTCGCCATATCTTAAGCGCGAAAACAACAGCTCCCAGTTCTAGATCGTGCGTCGTATAATTCCGTTCATGAACCTTGAGTTGCCGAGAGGCGTATGCAATAACTTTATCCCGCTGCATCAATACGCAACCAAGCCCCTGTATCGATGCGTCACAATAAACCACGAAGTCATCCGTGCCCTCTGGCAATGAGAGAATAGGTGCGCTGCAAAGCCTATCCTTTAAGTACTGAAAAGCTGTCTCTTGCGTATTACCCCATCTGTAAACGACACCTTTCTGTGTTAGCATAGTAAGTGGTTGCGCGATCTTGGAGAAGTCTTTAATAAATCGCTTGTAGTAACCCGCCAAACCCAAGAATTGGCGTATTTCTGTCGGTGTACGCGGTGCTGGCCAGTTTCTGATCGAATCAACCTTGGATGGATCGACATGAATCCCATCCTTGTTCACCACATGGCCTAAGAAGTGGACTTCACGAAGCCAGAAGTCGCATTTTGAAAACTTTGCGTACAGTTGCTCTTTTCGAAGAAGTTCCAAGATAAGGCGTAAGTGCTGCTCATGCTCCTCCTGACTCTTGGAGTAGATTAGAATATCGTCGATGAAGACAATGACGAACTTGTCAAGGTAGGGTTTACACACCCTGTTCATAAGATCCATGAAGACTGCAGGCGCGTTCGTAAGCCCGAATGGCATGACAAGAAACTCGTAATGACCGTAGCGAGTTCTGAAAGCGGTTTTGGAGACGTCCTCATCCCGGACTCTCAGCTGATGATACCCTGACCTTAAATCAATCTTGGAATAGTAATACGACCCTTGCAACTGGTCGAATAGGTCATCTATGCGCGGAAGAGGATAACGGTTCTTCACCGTCACCTTATTGAGTTCGCGGTAGTCGATGCACATCCTGAACGTACCGTCTTTCTTCTTCACAAATAACACTGGAGCTCCCCAAGGCGAAGAGCTTGGACGAATAAAGCCCTTTTCCAAGAGCTCTTGTAGCTGCTTCGACAGTTCTTCCAGTTCGGTTGGAGCTAAACGATACGGTGCGCGGGCTATTGGTGCTGCTCCAGGAGCTAACTCAATCTGAAACTCGACTTGACGATGAGGAGGTAAACCAGGTAAATCTTCAGGAAACACTTGAGGAAAATCACGCACAACTGGTATATCCTCCAGCTTCTTTACCTTTGCTGATGCGTCAGTGACAAGTGCCAGAATGGCAGTATGTCCCTTTCGTAAACATTTCTGCGCCTTTAAGTAAGAGATGATGCCAACCACAGCACCACTCTTGTCACCTTGTACTTCGAGAGGTTCTTGACTGGAGCGAGGAATACGAATAACTTTTTCTTTGCATAAGATCTCCGCATGATGTTGGGATAGCCAATCCATACCGATGACGACGTCGAAACTACCCAAAACTATGGGTATGAGATCAATCGAGAAAGTCTGACCCGCAAGAACAATACTACAACCCTTGACTACCTGAGCGGCTTCTACACTTTTACCATTGGCTAGTTCTACGACGTGTTTGGTGTCTAGAGGTGTTGGTGTACGTTTTAATAATTTACTCATTTTCAATGACATATAGCTTGTATCAGCACCCGAATCAAATAAGACAGTAACATAAATATCGTCGAGAAGAAACTTACCCATAACCACATTGGGATCATTCACTGCATCTCCTCGACCCAACACAAAAGCACGACCACGAGCTTCATTGCCGTTGTTGTTGTTGTTTCCCCCGTTGTTGTTGTTATTGTTCCCGTTGCCCTGATTGTTGTTGTGATTGTTGTTGTTCTGGTTCCTGTTCAACTGAGGGCATTGCCTTTTGAAGTGACCCTCTGCACCGCACTGAAAACACCCTTTGTTACCCTGCTGCTGATTCTGCTGTGCCTGGGGTTGCTGCTGATTCTGGTTTGCAGGACGAGCGCTTCTACAATCTTTAGCCTCGTGACCCATCTTGAGGCATCTTTGACAACGAACCTTATTACACTGGCCACTGTGATGTTTGTTGCAGGTGTTACACTTTGGAAGGTTTCCTCGATAACCTCCCTGTCTGTGGCTGCCTGAGGAGTGCTGACTTGGGCTCTGGTAACTGTCTGTCTTTCGCTGTTGAGCTTGCGACTGCACTGAAGCTGATCCCTTGCTAGAATCCCCATCCCATTTTCTCTTACTTTCACTGGGAGTAGCAAGTGTAGTAGAAGCTGTAGTGGTAGCAGTAGCACTGATACGCTTTGGCAGTTTGTTCTGATCCACTGCCTGATCGGTGATGCGATGAGCGAGACGCTGGATTTCCTGGATGTTGTTGAGGTTAGCCGAGGTAACGTGGCTCTGTATTTCGGGTGCCAAACCTTTGAGGTACAACTCAATACGCTTGTATGGAGGGTCCACCATAGTTGGACATAACACAGCCAACTCATTCGATCTCTTGGTGTAAGCTTCAATTTCCGAACCAACCATCTTCAAGTTATACAACTCGTCCTCCAACTTGTGAATGTCTTCTCTAGTGCAGTATTCCCTCTTGATCAGTTCTTTAAAATCATTCCAGGGTGTGGCGTTAGCAGCTGCCAACCCTAAGATCTGCACTTGTGCGTTCCACCAAGTGAGCGCAATCCCTTCAAGTGTGCCAGTGGCGAACTTCACCCTGCGAGCCTCAGGGCATTCACACATTTCGAAAACCGACTCGAGCTTTTCAAACCAGTGGAGGAGTCCAACTGCTCCCTCCGTGCCACTGAACGAGCTAGGACGACAATCCATGAAATTCTTGAAGGTGCACCCAGGTTGTTGCTGAGCGGGTTGACCTATGGTGTACGAATAGGGCAAAGTTAAGTACGAGAATTAATGTAGGATCTAAAGATCCTAGTGTCTATACTGCAGGGTATACTACCTGCTTGGGCGGCTGCAACTGCCGCAGCAACGAGAGCCTCTAGCTGGGCTTGAGTCATGGTAATTCGTGCGGCCATTGATCTTCACATCAAAGGCAACATAAGTGAGAAAGGTTCGCGAATAGTGCGATGACAGAAGAGTGTAAGCACATAAGTATTCTCATGCAATGACAAGTTGTGAGCAAGGTAATGTAAGCATACTACGAGCAAAGTTCTATGCAAATTCTAGCATGTAGGCAATAAACATAAACCTTATTACCTAGGAAGTTGAGTCTTGCACGTGGAGCGAAGCGTCGTTGTGGATCGTTGAGAGCACTGTTCTGGTTATAGTCTGGTTTTAATAAAAACGTTTTTCCATATTAAAACCAAGTTCTCTATAACCAATGGCTCTGATACCAATCTGTCACACCCCCAAAATCCACCTGCGGAGTATCACCGCTTGGGAGCGTGACTGACCAGGATCAAGCCACCAATCATATTGAACATGCATTTAATATTAAGTAAAATAAATGAAAACCATCCATTCAATACAAAAGGTGATCAAACAAATCATCGTTTCAAAATGTAGCGGAAGCATAGTAAATAAACCAGTAGTAGTTAACAGTTTTAAGTGTCATAATAGTTTAACAGAAAAGTCACGATCCTTGTCCACAACGACCCGCTTCTCCAGTGCAAGCTCCAAGTACCTAACGATCTGCAAGGCATGTAACAGAATGATCAACAAACTAGTTGAGCGAGTTCACAGAAAGTAAATGCGTAATAGTAAGTTCGTTTGTAACAGGTGGCTCTACTGAGCCGTTTGTATGTTCTATTGGTGGTGGTGTTCCACGTTACTGGTGGTGGTGTTCCACGTTACTGGTGGTGGTGTTCCACGTTACTGGTGGTGGTGTTCCACGTTACTGGTGGTGGTGTTCCACGTTACTGGTGGTGGTGTTCCACGTTGTATAACCACTAGACTACTCGTAACTATAGGTATCCTTCACAACCGAGGATAGTAAAGTGGTAGTCTAGTCATAGTGTCAATAGAGTAACTAATCAACCTTTCAATCCCATTCCCAACACCCCGGGAATCCCATGCCTTGGTAAGAGTGTGAACTCACCTTGGTTTGCTCGGTATGCTAGGTTATGCACTCACAGGTAATTAATCACGTCCTATAGTATGCACGTATAACAATTCAGTTCATGTTCGCAATGATACGCATGCAATTTAATGTTCACATAACAGTTAGTTTGCATATCGGCACAACACGTATTATTTCACATTGAATCATCAGTTAGTGTGCACGAATACAATCATTAACATTCATTCCCAAGCATGGCATGCCAAATAAATCAAACATATGTTCCATTATTCAAAGCATAAACCCTATTATCTTTCGACACATTACAGATCTTTCAACAAACAGTTTACACAATTATCATTCGGACCAAGTATTATGTTTCGAACTCTATGCCATCTTTCGACCATATCTATCTTTCGGTTCATGTGTTATCTTTCGTCAAAGCTATCATTCAGTCCCAACGACTATCTTTCGAGTAGCAAGTAACAACAATGATTCATCACATACTCAATCATGCATTACACAAAAGTCAAACTCATATACCATAATGGCCGACCAATATTATTAATATCATGATATGATTGGACCAAGAAAGTAACCAATGCCCCCTTTTTGAGCCGCCCTATCCCACCAATCGGAACCCTTGGCCGCCCAAAAATTCACATGCAACATTGCCATTCAACTTGCCTTCTCATGGCCGACAAAAATCACCCAGTGATCTAATCTAAGTTTATGCAAACCATACAATTGGACCAACAATCCCACTTGCTACACTTTAATAGTCTTAACTAACATAATGGGTGACAATCAAACCCCCTAATCCTAAAACTATTGGACCGAAGATCACAGTGACATTTCATATAATTTAAATAGTTGAATTTTATCATGCTGATTATGTTTAGTGGCCGACCACTTTACTTGTTAATTGAGACACACCACTCAAGATCAAAGCAGCCGATTCATAACAATCATCACTGATCAATCTAGTATTTTAATAATGACCCACCATCGATTAGGATAATTATTAACAAGAAATCATTCTGACATCACATATATTTAATATCAACAGTTAATATGCATGCAGAATCACTAACCACAGACCTTAATCAGCCAAGATAATTATCTCGAATGGGTAGTATGCTCACAGCCGTCGCACGAATAGGTGGAGAGAAGTTGGGAGGTATCTAGGGTTTTTGATTAAACTCTAATCGAAAAGGTTATAACAGAATATCATAGTTCTCTACTGGGCCAAAGCCCATTTTGATTTCGTTGGGCAATAGTGGACGAAAACACCAAGTGTTTTCACCACTAGGGTGTTTTCGGGTGGGGTATTTTATAAGTAAGGATTTTCGGCCAAGACTTCATTTGATTTGAATATCATTACCTTCATACTTATATATACTACACAATATATATATATATATATAACACATATATAATTATCATGCCTACCACAAATGTACCAACACACTTAATACACACCGTATAACACATATCAATCACAATACAGTTTAACATGTTACAAAAGGTGTACTGGTCGAAACAAATCAACAACTAACCAGTCAACGTGCAATAGATGCGAAAATGAAGTGTTAGAAACTCGAGTTGTCACATTGTTATGGGTATGAGATCGAAAAATTACCCTTAGTTATTAAACCAAGGATTTAAAGTGATTACTCAAAATGTCACTTATATTCTGTACTTTGTTTCTTAGAATGAAACGAGTACTTAAATTTTTTGAGAAAATCATGAGCAAACATAAGAAAGGGAGAATCACAAGAGTAGTTTGTAAAGAAAATAGTTCCTTGATGTAGGTATTATAGGGAAATGCCATACACACATGTAACTACACTTGTATTTCAGAATTGTGAACAACAAGTTATTTATAAACAAAACAGATTGTTTTCAAGGTGCAACAAAAGACACAAAAGCAATAGATACAAACTATTCAAAGTAGCAACATCTTTTGATCAGCCAAATGCTCATCCGTGGGTTAGATTTGCATTAGCAATCTTTGGGCAATCCCTTCGGAAATGGCCCATCTTGCCACAGTTGTAGCAAGAATGAGCTTGAGTAGGATTGTCGCCAGCTTGATTTGGTGCAGCTGCAGCTTGGCAAACTCTTGCTGTATGACCTATAATTCCACAAGTTTGGCATTTGCGACACTTCACACTAGCATGATGGTGAAGGCTACATTAGTTGCACAAGGGTGTAGTTCCGTTGTAAGGCTTCTTGGCTAGTGGTGCTGCCATCTGACTAGGTCCTGCCTGTTTTGGTGCAACGACTGGAGGATTCTTTGAAGCTTTACGTTTCTTTGGTTTTGGTTAAGGCTTGGCTTCTGTCTCCTTTGGTGACTCTTGAATGGCTTCCTCCTAGAGATGATACATGGCAGTAGCTAATTCAACAGTCTTCAGGACTACTTTGCCTATTTGCTATTTGCTGGGCAAATTTGGCAGTCTGCTCGGATATCTGAGCGTCGTTGCGATAAAGAGACATTCTAGAGGAAATGAAAGGCATAGGAAGAAACAAGTGAAATGTTATCGGATAATCAAAACAGAATGACAACGCATAACAATTGCGATCATTTGTTTGTTACCTAAGGAAAACAAATGAGACATTGATTAATCAAAGTAATCGGGTCATATTAATGTATCTCGAAGACATGCTTTAACCTATAAGTGGACAATCACCCCAAGAGTTCCCAGGTAAGAGTGACTGGTCCGATTATGTTGATTTGTACGAACACTCTAGCCTTAGACAGAAAAGTTAATGTACAGGCATCAACCCTTCCAGATTGCACGTGCTCACATTATAAGACCTAACATTGACGAGATTTTGAAAACATAGAGGGTTCAAAACCTAGTAATCAATCACCCTAGAATAGATGATTGGTTTTCGAAGCGGATTAGAGATTTATGTTCTTGTTGTGGTTGTCGCCTAAGGATAGGTGACAGTATTGTTTTAGAATCTAAACGCAAGTAAACTGCGTTAGGGTCCTAGGAAGGTTATAGACTATGTTGGTGCACTCCATCTGTTGATTTCATCTTGGTGTGACAGTTGTGCCTGTAATCATTATAAACAATTCAGTTATCAATGAAATAAAGTTATTTCATCCCAATGTTTGTTTATTTGTGTTTGATGTTTATCATGTTTTGACTTTTATTCGATTTCAAACTCTATATCGCTTTCTGGAGAGTTATACGCAAACTGGTGCGTAAACGCAATCAACTTAACACGATAAATACTCCGGAACATCAATTTATGCTTAAAATACCTTACATAACCTTTACATAACTTAGAAATAAGTTTTGAAGACTTTGGTATGGCAAAATTAAGTTAATTCGCTTACAGGGACTAAAATTGACAAACTGCGAAAGTATGCCGATTTGAACTGTAACGAACATTCCGGAACATGCCCATAAGTTAAACACACCATAAATATCCTTTACATAGCTTAGAAATAGGCTTTGAGGGGTTCGGTGTGCTAAAATAAACTTTTGGGTCATTCAGGGACTAAAAGCGTCAAAAAGTGCATAAGTTTGCATTTTCGCGCATAACTTACGTTCTGAATACTTCCGGACATCCAAAAATTTATTTAAGCATTAAAATATTATGTTTTAGTGTTTGGCATGAGAAAATCCATTCGTCGCGCAATTTGGATCGTCTTTCGCGCTTGCGCATTCCATCGTAATTAAGCGAATAACGCAACCATACGACCAAACGAACATACATCCGGCAGATTTTTGAGCATGTTTCATGTCCCTCATACTTAGGCATCATTTTAGGGCCTTAAGGTTGGCTTAACGGGCCTTAAACGTGTCGAAAATGTACTTAAAAGCATGCAGGGGCTAAAACTATCATTTCTGAAAGTTTTTGCTGATCAGACAAGCCCAGGAGGCCCGCCTGAGTTTGTGTGTATGGGCCGCGTGGCCTCCCCAGACCCGCATTTTTGTTGCAAACAGCTGTTTACAGCTGTTAATCACCTCAAAACCCTCTTGCAAATGGTTTTTATCAAACCATGGGCTGAATCTAGGGACTCCAATGGTATTAGGAAACATGGGGCACATTTGGACGGCTTAGATTGAAGCTCGATTATCGAGAAACGATCCTAACGGTTGTGCCTTTCCTATAAATACCCAACCCATTTGCCCATCTTCCTCACATTTGATCTGAGTTTTCACTAAGTGGTTGTGTTTGTGCACTTCCTACCTGAGATTACTTGGAATCAAACCTTGCGGGGACCTTCTGTAAGTATTCTTTCGCGTTTTCGTTCGTTTTAGCGTTTAAGTCAAACTGCGGTTGACTTTCTGCATTGACCAGTTTTTGGTCAAAGCAAAGTTCATTTGAACTTCATAACGTGAGCGTAATCACGATGGTTATAGTCCCTAGTGACTATACCTACTGATTACCACGTTATCTAGGCTCAGTGACGAGTCGTTGTTTCGGCCAAAATGCGTTTTCTCACGTATTTTGTAACCAAACTACTCTAGGGTATTAAAACCGATTGTTTTAATACCAAACCTGTTTTCTAACTTTACTAAACATGTTCTAGCATGTTTAGCTCGTCGCTTTTAGATTTGTGCTTGTTTAGGGTCGTAAAGGTAAGCGATCTAATCAATCGCTTATGCTTTCGAACCCGACCCATTTGTTCGATCTTTGGGATCCGACCAAACACTTTAGGTGACCATAGTGTATAAGGAATAACCTTCCGAGGTTATACCTTATGGTCACAATGTTTAAGTAGTTGTATGATAAGTAGTTCTTATGCCTTAGGTAAATTACCAAATTACCCTTTTTACGCCAAAATTCATTTTAAGCCTATGTAACATAATTTTTGGTATCCAAACTGATTTAACAACAATATTAAACATGTTAAGGCATATCTTGCTTGTCTTAGGGCTAGTTAGGCATTCCAAACGCGTTTTACGCGAACGACGCGTTAAAGTAGCATAAGCTACCTAAGCGGGTCGTAACGGGTCAAAAGCACTTAGGATAGGTTTCGTTTTAGTATGTAGGCTTTGTTAAACCATATTACATAAGTTCCCACACTTATTTGGTTTACAAACCCTCGTACTACCCGATCCTTCGATAGGTCCGTTTATTAATGTTGATACCTGTATAGGTGCCGTTTGATTTCCATGATCTACTAGCATTGCTTGGTGGTTATCCTACGACTTCTAAGCAATCACAAGTGAGTACATAGTACCCCTCTTTTACTGTTTTTCAAACATTTTGGGGTGAAACACATGTGCCTACTTGTTACTTTCATGCTTTCCATGTTTTTATATCATATGCTTGTTATGTTCAATAGTACACATATAGTACATGCTTTCATCGTGTTTTTGCTATGTATGTCCATTGTGTGCATACTTAGTACATTGTTTTACATGACATTTTCATGCTATGTATGTTCATCATACTTAGTACATTTTCATTTCATCACATGCTTATATTTTGGGTATGACATTTGGTTTGTTTAAGTGGGACAATATACATTCATTAACTTTGATCACGCCGCTCGTTAGTAGGTAATGGTACCATAGGAATTGACAACTCCCGTTCCTGACATCCTGGGTATGTTTGGATGAAAGGAATGACCGAATTCGATTTAAACATAAAAACCGATAGACCTTTAATTTGTTTAAAGGTTTATCACCACAGTCACAAGGCTTGAATGTATGCATTTTTACAATACCATATAAATGTTTGTATTCAGTGTAGCATGCATTTCCACAAAACATAACGTTGATTTACACTGAGTTTTACTTCAATACCTTGTTTTGTGCATTTTCACCTATGGTTTAGTAGATACATATTTCACTTGCCATACATGACATTTTGTTTACACACTACATGATTGATATTTGACATAGACATTTTGACATGGTTTTCACAATGACATTTGACAATTTGGTTTAGACATGGGCAAATTTACATTGGTGGTTTGTTTGGGTAAGTGGTTTAAGTAACGAAACGTATGTAATGTGATACAAGCATGGTGGATACGCCGCTGGTACTTCCTATATATAAGTGCTTGTATTGTATTACATTTTGGATTTATACATTTTTTTACAAATAACATATTTTTCACAAGACATTATTTTACAAAACATTTTATTTGTTACAACTTATTTTACTTGGTTATTTATTCAACCATACATTATTCTTTTACTTATACATATCATCTGATTTTATCACTTTTTAAACGATTTACAAAACAAAACAATTTATAAGGTTCATGACTAACTTTTCTTAAACAATTTCTTAAACTTAAGTCGTGAATCCTATTTTCACAAAACCTATGTATCTCACAGGCATTTTTATGCTGACGTACCTATTTTCACATGTGTTTCAGGAGCTAATGCATAGGACGTTCGTGACACGCTAGGGTGGACTTGGGCCTTAGTGACGATAAAATGGAACTAGACTAGTTAAAACTTGTTATGTACTCTTTGTTTCAGTTATTTTAAGACAATGTAACTCATTTGTTTGATTCAACAAAATATAACTTTGTATCCCATGGTTGTGAAACAATAATCCTGTTACAACACTCCCCGACGTTTCCGCCACGGTCGGGATGTTTTACTTAGTCTTAGAATGCTAGATTAGGGCACATTGTACGAGAAAATAGGAAGTATAGTGTCTTTATTGAAGAGGTTTCGCTTATAGTGACATAGGTAGAGGTTCCGCTTATATGTCATCATATAGTTCCGCTTGAATGTCACTTGGAGGTTTCGCTTGTATGACATGTATACTAAAGCGAAACCCCAACCCTATATAAGGGTCACTCAAACGAAACCATATAGCAGTTAGGTTGTGGTCTTGTATGGTACGGCGAAGCCCTGCCAAATAGTCTCCAGAGCCTGTAACTTGTTATAAAGAGCAATAAACAGAGACAAATTAGTGAAATAAAGCTAAACAAAGACTGAATCAATTAATCCCTCAGTTCTCGCATATCCCCTAATTTATATAAAGAAAGTTTCGGACCAAAATACGGACTAAAAATGGGTCAAACTACCTTCGGACTAGGTTTCGCTTATTCGGACAGTGTATAGTCTCGCTTATATGACCACCTAGTTCCGCTTGTACGTCAACAAAATCAGGTGGTTTCGCTCCAAAAGTCACATAGTTTCGCTTTTGTGTCAACAAAATCCAGAGGTTTCGCTTGTAAGGTTTCGCTTCAAGGGACATATTTTGATAGTTTCGCTCCAAAGAACATTAGTAGTTCCGCTTTTGTGAACATCCATAGTTCCGCTTGAAAGGTTCCGCTTCAAGTGACAGATTTGATAGTTCCGCTCCAAACTGCTTAAGTAGTTCCGCTTTTGTGAACAAGATCAGTTTCATTCATTTGAACTTGACTGGTTTCGCTTATTCAGACACTACTTGTTTCGCTTTTATGAACAACAAAAACTTGTCGGGATTATTTGAAAAATGGCAATGGCATTTGATGAATAAGAAAACTATTATTTTGAGAGATTTAATAATTGGAATCAAGGGATTATAGATGAGAGTTATAAAAGAGTGAGCAAGGATGGATGGGCAAAAAGGTTTAAATATTTTGTATGTTTGAAAGATGAAACTTTGGAAGATCTAGAAAACCGATATGGAGTCTTACTTAGTTACTTGAAAAATCATGAGATATTTTTGTCAGATGTTGAAAAATAGAAAAGTTTGCAGATGCATTACCTGTTGAATGGAGTGAATGTTTGAAAAATTTAAGAAAGGATTCAAATTTTTCAAAATTACATCTAAACAGATTCATCAGCATACTTAAAACTCATGAATTTGAAAACAGAAAGAATAGAAAAGATATGATTAAAGTGTTGGAAAATCATTTGATGGATATGGGATTAGATGTGATTGGTGAGATGAACAGAAGGATTGTTGAATGTGTTAGGGCAAAATATGTGATGAAATACGATATCAAGAGAGGTTGTTATATAGATGAGAATGAAAATCCTCTTGATTTCGTTAAAATATTTTGTGCAGGTACATTCATGGCCAAGGAAGAAAAAGCTTCAAATGTTGAGGAATCTGTAGAGTTTGGATCTTCAAATTCTGCATCAGTGTGCTCCAAATGTGACAATCTTAAGACTAACAATGACAAACTCGTAAAAGATAAGGAAAGTTTGACTTTGGAAGTCAAAGAGCTGAAAGATAAGAAGCAAGCTGATGATAATCAGATTCTGGTTTTGCAGGGAATTTGTGAGAAACTGAAAGCTGAAAATGACAAACTGTTAAGTAACTTGAACAGTTTGACATTTGAAAACAAAAATTTGAAAGAAAAGGCAAAAGTTTTTGAAGAAAAGATTAAAAATTTTGAAATTGACAAATCAAGAGTTGAAAAAGAATTTCAAAATCAAATGAAGATCCTTGAAGATGGGAGAGATGTGTGCTCAAAAGAAAATCAAAGAGTGAATGTGCTCAAAAGAAAATCAAAGAGTTAGAAAAAGACCTTGAAAGCAACAAGAAATCTTCAGAAAATGAAGATTTCTGGATAAAGCTTGAAAACAAGAATTTAAAAGCAAATGAAACGAAATTTCAAGAACAGATAAAAGTTTTGGAAAATGAAAAGTCTGTTCTTGAAAACATGAAGAATGAGAATGAAAATTTAATCAAGTCTCATCTTGAAAGAATATCTCAGCTTGAAAATGAAGCTGAGAATTCCAGAAGAAAGATTGATGTATTTGAAAAGAAATTGAAAGGTTTTGTGACTTCATCAGATAGTTTGAATTTTCCTTGTCCAAAACCTATCAATTCTGTTCCAACAAGTAACGATGTCACAAATTTTGACAATGTCAAAGTTGAAGATTGTGATGAGAAATCTGATGATGTAAAAGAAAAATTTCAGAAAACTGTTCTACAATCGACTGAAAAGGGAGAATGCTCTAAGCAAAAACCTTTGAAGAAGAAAGTGGAACAGAAATAGAAAAATAAAAATTTGAAAAATGTTCAAAAAGAAAATAAAAGCTCATCAGATCGATCAATCATCCAATCGAAATCAAAAATTAAAAAATTGAAAAATGAAAACTCAAAAACTGTTGGTAATAAGTGGTGCAGGTCGGACCACAGTGCTCAAAAGCCAAATCTAGCAAACTTGAGGAAGGAATATCACCAAGCCAGACAATGCTATGATCTGAGCGTTTGGTGTGAAGGTGGAACATGGTACGATAATAGAGTGTGTTACCGATGTGGTTATCAAGGACACATTGCTGTTAACTGCTAGAGAAGGAGTTATGAGACGAGAAGATGCCTTAACTGTCAAATTAGAGGTCACATTGCCAGAGATTGTCCAAGGAGATTGAATGACAGATTGAGGGCTAAGTCTCAGAATTTGGCAAAGATTCCAGTCAAAGTCAAGCCCCATGAACAGAAGGTTCTAAAACCTAAAGTTCAAGAACAGACAATTCAAGAAAATAAAGTTAAACTTTCACAAGGGCAGAAAGACAGACTGGGGAAAAAGAGGAAGAAGGCGAGAGAGTATCTTGAGAAGATATTGTCCTCGCGTTCATCTGTTGGTAAAAATAAGAGTTCTGATGAATCGACTCTCTCGATTGCAAAGTCAGGCAAGACGAATTCATCAGATACAAATCTGAGGACGAAAGAAGAAAAGAAGAAGAAGAAAATGGTTGGCGATGAATCTGACGTGTCGAAGTCAGACAAGCCACCTTCAGGCGATGAATCTGACAGGCCAAAGTCAGACAAGCCATGTGCTGGCAATGATTCTGGTTCTTCAAAGCCAGAGGAGCTATTGATTGAGGTAAAAAAGGAGAATTCAGGTTTAACAATGGATGATGTAAACTTTCCACCATTGTTGAACAAGAATTCGAAATCACCCAAGGACCGTCAGGCTTGGGTGAATTTGTTCAAATGAAAAACCTGACTTGCCGGAGTTCCCAGGTTGGTAAGCGTGGAACATGAATCGGCACATTTCTTGAGAAATTTCACTCTGGTGATTTTTCGCCTTACATGTGGTAAATTAGGGACATTAAGTTGTACTTGATTTTCTACAAATGGTTTATGACAAAACTGGAAATGATAAATCTTTCAAATGTTTGAAGAAAACAAAGTGATGAAGTAACCCAAAACCTACAAGTGGTTAATAAACAAACTAAGTTTTCCGGAAAAACCATTTTGATTAAAATAAACTTAAGTGTTTTGAAATCACAATGGGAAAATAGTTTGTTGTGAGGGGGAGTTCTGATTGTTTTTGCATGAAAATGGTGAATTGTGGTAATTCACATAATGTTGTCAAATTTCTTGTATAGTTTGTTTTCAATTTTTCCCAGAAAATCAAAATTGAAACATATTTTGATTTTAGGGGGAGTAATAAAATTTTGAAAAATTTAAAAAAAATTGAAAAATATAAAATGAGATTTGCTGCTAAAAGAGGAAATGATAGTACATCGATGGACTATTACAGCATGCTAAAGATTTGTAGAGTCAAAAAATGTTTTTAAACAAGTCTTACTAATGATGTGTCACTAGACTTCACACAGTTAGTAAATTGTATTCGAGATATAAATCTAAATTCAAACTTACTTATTTCGTGGGGAACACTTCTTGGATATATAGGTAACCCCTGAAATCTCGTTTGAAAGCTTTCTTTTTCTGGATATACTAGATTTTTATACTCAATGATGTCTGGGGTATTATTCCGGGACTTTTGCTGAATGGAAGTTCTGACCTAGTCCTGGATAATACTTTCCTCATATGCTTGAAACATAGCATTAGCCCTCAGCTGATTAGACAATAAAATTTATAATCATTGCTGTTGTAGCTAAAAGATCCTCTAAAGGGGACATACTGCAAAGTTGAAACTGATATCTCTCTGCGCATACGGAAGTATCGACCTGAGATCCCTCAGTTCTCGCATATCCCCTAATTTATATACAGATATCATTCGTAGTATTCTCACCTGTAAATCTGAACATTGGGATCTGGATACGGGAGTATATTCCAGAAGTGAGACACTCGAATAAGTTTAAGTGCTAAAACATTAAATACGTATCTTGAATCAATTGAAAACTTGTGTAGAAGTTTAAGTGGACAACAATACTGACAATCAGAAGTAAATTTGTTTCAACATATACTGATTAATCAACATCAACGGTGATAGTGATGTGTCTCAGAAACTGATATGATCCTCTTGCACAATCTCTCAAAAATAGTGTTTTGTAGTTCATTTCAATATTTCATATAATCCAAAAATCAAAAAAATATTGTATTTTTGTATAAAATTTGAAAACTCCAAAAAGATTTTCGACAACTGATTGTGAAGAGCTGATTTTCAACATTTCAAGTGCTAAACAGGTTGAACTTGTGGTTTGAGAGAGAGCGTGTGCAATTGTGAAGATTTTGAAATGTCTAAATGGTTCATTAACTTGAAGTTTAAGTTGAATGTTAACCTACAAATTGATCTTCATAGTTTTTAATGTTAAATCTGAAATTGTTCTTATTAGTGTTTGAGATTTGTGTAGGTGTTTGAGCTGAACAGAGAAAAAGCCAGGATATAAGTTCAAAGGTGATAACAAATTCCAGACAGCGATCCCAGCTCAATGAAAGGGGGAGTCTGACGAGAGTTAGAACCAGAGAAAGATCCGGGTACATGATTCCAGGAAGAAGTTCCTGAAGAAGACCGATTAAGAGTGAAGAGCTGTCATGTTTGAAGACTCTCACTGAAGATTCTGTCAACATTCAAGGGGGAGTCTGTTGGTGCAGTTGTCTGTCGACTACATCTTTGTTCGAGTTTTAGATAGAGAGAGAGAAGCCCAGAGACTGATCAAGACTGAAGAAGTGCAGATATGAAGTTGCCAAAGACTTGATGAACGACTCCATCAACATCTGAGGGGGAGTCTGTTGGTGCACTACATCTGTTGATTTATTTTTGGATCAAGTCTTAGTCTTAGAATGTTAGATTAGGGCACATTGTATGAGAAAATATGAAGTATAGTGTGTTTATTGAAGAGGTTTCGCTTATAGTGACATAGGTAAAGGTTCCGCTTATATGTCATCATATAGTTCCGCTTGAATGTCCCATGGAGGTTTTGCTTGTATGACATGTATACTGAAGAGAAACCCCAACCCTATATAAGGGTCACTCAAGCGAAACCATATAGCAGTTAGGTTGTGGTCTTGTATGGTACGGCGAAGCCCTGCCAAATCGTCTCCAGAGCATGTAACTAGTTATAAAGAGCAATAAACAGAGACAAATTAGTGAAATCAAGCTAAACAAAGATTGATTCAATGAATTCCGCCTCTGATTCAGTCTGAGCACTCTTCTGATTGACTCGTCAGGTCGTCTAACAATCCTACAGACTAGGTCAAAGCATTACTAATAACCTAATTCCCTATAACCATGAGCTATGATACCAGCTCCTCTGTCGCACCCCGACCACGTAAAACAACAAATCGTTGCGGAAACGTCGGGGAGTGATGTAACAGAATCATTGTTTCATAACACATGGAAATTGAAAGTTTGTTTTATTGATTTATAAGAAGTTACAATGTCTTAACAACAAAGAAACATAACATAATTAACTAGTCTTGCATCTTTTAATGTCACTAAGGCCCAAGTCCTCCTAAATGTATCTTGATCGATCCTATACATCATCTCCTGAAAACACATGTGAAAATAGGTACGTTAGCATAAAAATGCCTGTGAGATACATAGGTTTTATTGATTTAGGGTTCATGACTTGTAAGTTTAAAGAAAATGTTTGTCAAAAGTAAATCATGAACCTCGCAAAATGTTTTCTTTTATAAATCATATAAACAGTGACAAGAAATCAGATGATATAAAAGAAAGATGTACAGATAAACAAATGAACAAGCAAAATGCGTATGTATAAAATGTGTTGATTGTAAAACTGTCACACCCTGGCTTTGCGGAAGCGTGGTTAATTTGGCGTGACTTCTTAATACCATAGCTTAATCATAAAAAAGCTATATGAATTAAAAAATATGCAAGATCATCCATAAAAATACCATAACATTGTCTTAACGGGATAACACCCTAACAACCATAAACCTGTTCACCAAACGTTACAAATTCAATCTCAACATAAACATGATTCAAGGACTGCGACTTGTCCAGGAAAGAGTCACATTCCCCGAACCCTAGATGACCTCGGTGACTAATGCAGCGGAAAACATGCCATACCGTGCCAGATCTTTAATTCCCTGAAATACATGAAAGTTGAAAAATCAACAATAATGTTGAGCGAGTTCATGCGAAAGTGAGTAAACAAACCTTTGTATTTATCAAAAACCTGGTATGTAGCAAATAAGGAAAAAGAGATCACCAATGGTTTGCAAGGCCATTGATATGTGTGAAGTGCAAGTAGGAAGACTCAAACCTAGCGGATTTATGCGTCGGGCACTAAGTCACCCCGAGGTCCGTTATGCTGGACCTGAGGCTGGGCTCGCTACACCCAGATAGATCTACCGCTCCTGTCCCTCGGTCCTACTATGAGGATTAATGGCCTCAAGTTTCCGCCTACCCACTCACATGATCTAAGTAACAAACCTCCTTACGCTAACCATACCATGTATAAAGTATTCATAATCAATGTAACATGTATTTCACCCCCGCAGTTTAGAAAACTGAAAACAGTTAAGAGAAAAGGGGGACATGAACTCACAGTCAGTGCGTCGCTATACCAAGTACTCCGAATGTCAGGCAGCTGTGCAACGACCTACATGTGCTAATTCTATTAGACGGATGGCCGTGCCTTAGCTTTATAGTTTAAGTTTTTGGGAAATAGTTAGACAACTATTTCGTGTTTATATTTTGCATGTACTTGGTAGTTAATCTCCTTCCCAAGGATGGGGGATTTAATACATGTGTATTTGTATTATATCATTAAGTCCCACTTAATACATTTTCACTTCTACTTCCAAAATATAAATATTTTTCTCAAAAATATTATATTTTCACTTCACATAATACTTCCAAAATAATGCGTTGACAAAATACGCGTTCATGAATAGTTCCGTATAATGCGTAAGTTACGTTTTATCGTTCGGGTGGTAATAATAATTACCGTTGTAACTTATATGTTTATCGTGCAAGCGTTTGTATTATTTTGGAGCTGTTATCGTTCGAAATATTATTTTTACTCTAAAAATAATATTTGTGTATTTTCACAAAATAATCATAAACAGTGTTGTGAAAAATTATATTTACCAGATATATATTTGTCACGTTTAGTTTTATGAAAATCCCACCTCCGAATATTTGTAAATAAAGTCGTGGCGAAATATATTTTGAAAACATATCAAAAATAATTCTAACACTTGTAAATAATTCTAAGTGTTATATTTTTAGAAAAAATTCGCCAGAGTTTCCCCTGTAACTGGAGGTGGCCACGCTTTCAAGCGTATCATTTTCTTTTACAAAATCACTTCAACACTTCTTTAATCAATCAATCAATTTCCGACACATCAAACTAGTCGATAAGTATGTAAAATCGCATAATCACATGAACTTGTAGTTTTTCCGAAAACTATAGTGTAGATCCCGTTATGGTTTGTGGATCTATGTGTAAAATAACTTATTATCGTAAAAACCCCGTTTTTAGAATAAATCTATCTTTACATCTTCTTTTCAACTTTTACAAAAATTGTTATTTTGCCGGATCTTTCATTTCACAAGTGTTTATACACTTGTGGTTTGTAAAAATCATATTTGTTAGTGTGTCATCCGACTTTTATAAAACATGATTTTCTCGACACTTGGTCCTTTGAAAATACCACTTGCAGATACGTAGATCTGCTAGTTTTAGACACTATTTTGCAAGTAAAAATACTTTTACACAAGTTCATGTTTCTCGTGTGGTAGAGTTTCACCTTTTAGCCCTTGTACCGATAGAAACAAGCTTATGTCAAGATCTGTGATCTTAACAAAGTCGGGTTAAACGATGATCCGAGCCACCACATTGTAGATCGGGCCTAAATAATCACCATATTTAAACACTACAACTTTTACACAACTTATGATCTTTTAACCAACAAGATTCATGTTTTAGTAAACTTTAAAGATTCAAAAGATAAGTTTCCGACTTTCAACCGTTACAATTCTTATTAACCACCTTAGATATGTTCGAGAATGAGTTTTAAGCATTATACCTCTAGCTCGGGGCTAGGGAAGAATCTAGGCGAAAATGAGGTGGATAAAAGCAAGATAACGAGGTCCTTCCGCTTCCGTTTGCTCCAAGACTCCCAATACGTGACCTTGAACACTTGTATATGCTTGGAATGAAGAGATCAAAAGCCGAAAATGGATGTGCAACAAGAGGGGGGTTCGGCCGAGAATTTTAGAGAGGATAGGAGAGAGTTTGGTTGGTGTGTTGGATGGTTATGATCTCTTGTGTTTAAGTGTTGTATTTATAGACAAATGTGAGCTTAATGTCCAAGGGATTTTATGTTCTCTTGATTAGAGACAAACAAGAATATAACATTCAAAATGGTACTTGTCTTGGTCACATTGTGACCGATCGGCCCAAAGGGGGGGGGGGTCCTTTGGTTCGATTTCAATCATATAATTAGTGTTTAGTTACTTTAAACCAAGTTAGATAGGGGTTAACTCAGTTAGTTAAGTGTTGCGCTTTAACGCGGGTGTTAGGGTAATCAGGGACCCTAACTGGCTCAGAAAAAGATCAATAGTATTTTTGGCCATATTTTCATGTTCCGGGTTTAGTCCGGTTGTTCGGTTGGATGGTAATCCGTTAAAGTGCTTAAGTAAGCTTTTAAAGCGTCGTTAATAATATTTTTAGTGACACTATTTATTTCCAAAAGTGTCAGGAATACTTCCCCATGTTTTGGCACTTTATCAGTTAACTAGAAGCTAGTATGTTAATAAAAGTGTTGTGTTTCGTGCTTAGAGTACGTTTTAGGCACATCCAATCATTATATCTTATTCCTAGAGACGCAATTTTACAACCCTTGTATCCCTATACACACTATGGGTGTAGTAAAATATTTCTGGCTCATACAGGCCCTTAGAGGCAGTGTCTGCCTGATGCTGGCTTTATCAGCATGTTCAATAGGTTATCCGTTCTAATGCTACTGTGCTTTTGTGCATCATGTTTGTCACTAAGGTTTAACTTGTAAATAATGTAGTGACGGCAATCAAAGTATGATGCAGGAATATACAAGTGCTAGAAATCAGGTAGCAGTTCGTTAGTAATCTCAGTTAAGCACAGTAATTAAGCAGCAATTAACTATTAATTAAATCGTACGGATACCTGGTTTAGTGAGGGTTGTCACATTCTCCCCCCGTTAGAAAAATTTCGTCCCGAAATTTTAAGCTCTGCTTGTAGAAGCAGGGTTCTCAGGAAATAAGTGGGGGTATTTCTCTTTCATTCGGTCCTCACGCTCCCAGGTGAATTCAGGACCATGTCTAGCATTCCAACGGACTTTGACGAGCTTGACACTGCTCCGGCGGGTCTTGTTAACTTTCCAGTCCGTGACCTCAACGGGTTCTTCAACGAAATGGAGCGTGTCGTCAACGTGAATTTCGTCGGTAGGAATGGCAACGGTATCTTGTGTTGGACTTCTCTTCAGATTGGATACATGAAATGTATCGTGAACACCATTCAGTTCAGCAGGTAAGTCCAACTTGTATGCTACTAACCCGATTCTCTCCAAGATCTTGAACGGTCCAATATACCTCGGATTCAACTTTCCACGTTTCCCAAAGCGTGCCACACCCTTCCAGGGTGATACCTTCAACAAAACCATCTCACCAACCTCAAACTCTAGAGGTTTCCTGCTTCGATCTGCGTAGGCTTTCTGCCGGTCACGAGCCGCGCTGATGCGATCTCGTATCTGTGCGATCTTATCTGTGGTTTCCTGTACCACTTCAGGACCAACCAACTGTCTATCACCTGCGTCAGCCCAACAAAGTGGCGATCTGCACTTGCGCCCATATAAAGCTTCGAATGGCGCGACACCAATACTGGTGTGGTAGCTGTTATTGTATGAAAACTCAACCAGAGGCAAATGCTTATCCCAGCTACCGCCCAAATCCATCACACATGCTCTCAGCATGTCTTCCAATGTCTGAATCGTCCGCTCGCTTTGACCGTCGGTCTGTCGATGAAAAGCTGTGCTCAGATTCAACTTTGAGCCAAAAGCTTCCTGGAAGGATTGCCATATCCTCGATACGAACCTTCCGTCTCTATCAGAGATAATCGAGAGAGGTACTCCATGGCGTGTAACAATCTCTCTCATGTAAATTTCGGCCAGTTTGCTCGTATTATCCTTCTCTCGGATAGGTAGGAAGTGTGCTGACTTCGTTAAGCGATCCACTATTACCCAAATAGTGTCATGGCCTCTTGGCGTTCTTGGCAACTTCGTAATAAAATCCATAGAGATTTGTTCCCACTTCCACTTGGGAATCTCTGGTTGCTGCAGAAGTCCCGAAGGCTTCTGGTATTCCGCCTTTACCTTGGCGCATGTTAAACATTTGCTCACATAAACAGCAACATCGCCTTTCATCCTAGGCCACCAATAGTAATCTTTAAGATCCTGGTACATCTTATCCGCTCCAGGATGGATAGAGTACCGCGACTTATGAGCTTCATCGAAAATAACCTTTCTTAACCCTCCAAACAAAGGAACACACATCCTTTTCTCAAAACACAACGTTCCTTCCTTGTTTGGTACCAATAACTTCTCCATCCCACGGAGATACTCTTCTTCAAGGTTTCTTTCCTTGAGAGCTTCTTTCTGCGCGGCACGAATGCGCAAAGAAAGATCGGTCTGAATAATCATTTCCAATGCCCTAACCCTTATGGGCTTGATCCTCTCTTTTCGACTTAGGGCATCGGCGACCACATTCGCCTTCCCTGGATGATACTTAATTTCGCAGTCGTAGTCATTCAACAGTTCTACCCATCGTCTTTGCCTCATGTTCAACTCCTTCTGGTTGAATATATGTTGGAGGCTCTTGTGATCTGTGAAGATTGTGCACTTCGTACCATAAAGGTAGTGTCTCCAGATCTTTAAAGCAAAAACTACTGCGCCTAGTTCCAAATCACGTGTGGTATAGTTCTTTTCATGTACCTTCAGCTGGCGTGACGCGTAGGCAATAACCTTTTGGCGTTGCATCAACACACAACCCAAACCTTGATGCGATGCGTCGCAGTATACCACAAAATCATCTGTACCTTCCGGTAGAGCTAAGATTGGCGCGTTGCAAAGCTTATCCTTTAATATCTGAAATGCTTCCTCCTGTTTGATTCCCCAATCAAACTTCTTGTCCTTCTGAGTGAGGAGCGTCAATGGTTGGGCGATCTTTGAAAAGTTCTCAATGAACCTTCGATAATAGCCAGCCAAACCCAAGAATTGCCGAATCTCGGTTGGCGTCTTTGGCGTTTCCCAATCCTTGATCGCCTCGATCTTGGTGGGATCCACGTGGATTCCATCTCCATTCACCACGTGCCCAAGGAATTGCACTTCTCTTAGCCAAAACTCGCACTTAGAGAACTTGGCGTACAACTGTTCCTTCTTTAGCTGCTCCAGAATGGCTCTTAAGTGTTGTTCGTGCTCAGCCTTCGTCTTTGAATAAATCAAAATATCATCGATGAGTACAATCACGAACTTATCCAGGTACGGCTTACAAACTCGATTCATCAAATCCATGAACACTGCCGGTGCGTTTGTCAAACCAAATGGCATAACGAGAAACTCGTAGTGTCCATATCGAGTTCTGAAGGCTGTCTTTGGGATACTCTCCTCCTGTATCCGTAACTGATGGTATCCAGATCGAAGATCGATCTTTGAATAGAAGCTTGAACCATGTAGTTGGTCAAACAGATCATCGATTCTTGGCAGGGGGTACCTGTTCTTGATCGTCAGCTTGTTCAACTCCCTGTAGTCAATACACATACGGAAACTACCGTCCTTCTTCTTGACAAACAAAACTGGAGCTCCCCAAGGCGAGAAGCTTGGTCGGATAAATCCCTTGTCTAACAACTCTTGAAGTTGTGTCGACGGTTCTTGCATCTCAGACGGAGCAAGTCTGTAGGGTGCCTTAGCCACAGGCGCGGCGCCTGGAACTAAATCAATGCGAAACTCCACTTGCCTTTGTGGCGGCAAGCCAGGCAAATCTTCTGGAAAGACTTCTGGGTACTCCCTCACGACAGGGATGTCTTCGATCTTTGGCTCAGCAGCCTTCTTATCTACAATGTGTGCCAGAAAGGCAGCACATCCCTTCTGCAAACACTTTCTTGCCTTCAGGCAGCTAATAATCCTCAACGGCGTCTCACGCTTTTCTCCGTGAACAACAATGGTGTCACCATCATCGGTCGGGATACGAACGACCTTCTCATGACAAACTATCTCGGCCTTGTTACTCGATAACCAATCCATCCCTACTACCACATCGAAGCTTCCCAACTGGACTGGTAGTAGATCTAGAGCGAACTCGCGCTCTCCCAACTCGATTACGCAACCTCGAATCACTTCATTAGCTTCCACTAACTTCCCATTCGCTAATTCAATCGAGTACGGAATATCTAACTTACTAGCGGCTAAACCAAGCATATTCTTAAATTCTAACGACACGAAGCTATAATCGGCGCCAGTATCAAATAAAACGGATGCATAGCGTTGGTTTACAGGGAACGTACCAGTGACAACATTGGGATCCTGGCGCGCTTCCCTTGCTTCTATGTTGAAAACCCTTCCGCGGGCTTGGTTCAATTCCGGGCAATTCCTCTTGTAATGCCCAACATCACCGCAGTTGAAACATCCGGGCCTCTGCCCGTTCCCACCATTGTTTTCCGCTTGGTTATTTCCCTGATTTCGATTCATGGCGCCCGCTTGGTTTGCATGATTAACCCGATCCCCATCACCTCCATGGTTTCCTTGGGGGCGATTCCCATTACCACCACGATTATTCCTATTCCCAGATCCTCCTTGGCCTCCCCGGCCAGCACTAGCCCAACAAAAATCCTTCGTATGACCTGTCTTCCCACATGATTCACAAACTCTTAGCCTGCAACGACCAGAGTGATGTCGTTGGCATGAGTTGCACTTGGGTTGTGCACCCATATATCCCTTTCCTTTCTTCCTACCAAATATATCCTGAGCTGGCGCGTTCTGCTCTCCTTTCTTAACCACCACCCCGGTGCCCTGCTTGAAGTTTGAAAACTTCCTCTTGTTTCCTCCAGATGACTCCACATGAGTCTCCTTCTTCTTAGGCTCCACTTCATCAAACTTGTTTAAACGAATGGCCTCCTCCGTAAGAGCCACACTCAAATCAATGGCTTCAGTGATAGTTGCAGGTTTGGAGGAGGTGACCATGCTGATGATTTGAGGAGCTAATCCCCAAATGAAGCGTTCAATTCTCTTGAACTCAGGTGTAACCATGTAGGGTACCACATGCGACAAATCGTGGAACCTTTGAACATACTCAGCTATCTTAGGACCTTCCATTTTTAGATGCCAAAACTCGGTCTCCAATCTCTGAATTTCAGCGCGAGAACAGTACTTCTTGCGCATGAGTTCTTTCAGCTCGGTCCATGTCAATGCGTAAGCAGCAGCTTCGCCAAGTGTTTGGACTTGTAGATTCCACCATGATAGGGCTCCATCCAAAAATAGCCCTGAGATGTAAGTGACTTGTTGATCCAGCGCGCATTTGCTCATGCGAAGTACGGATTCTGTTTTCTCAGCCCAGCGGACGAAAGCGACTGCACCTCCTGTGCCATCAAAGTTTACGGGCTTGCAGTCCAAGAACTGTTTGTAGGTGCACCCATGAGGTGGATTGTTGTTGTTGCCCGTGTTGCCAGAGTTGCTTCCACTCATTCCTCCTTGAGAGGCAGCATATTGAGCAATAGCTGCAGCAATGACTTGTTGTAGTTCGTCCTGAGTCGTAGGCATTGGCTGAGGTTGACGTCTTGGCGGCATCTTCTAAAGATGTGTTTACGTCGGTCAGGCCATAGTAACGTCTACGTATATAGTAATAGTAATAGTACATAACATCTCATGTTATCAATACTTCACAAATACTAATCACACAACATCCCATGTCACAAATATTATTCACACAACTTCCCATGTCATAAAATATACACAACATCCCATGTCATAATAAAAATAAGCAATCAAGCGAATCAAATATGATGAGAATACTGCGATTGCCATATATATCGAGACCACAACGTAAGTGTATCAGTACATCACTGTGTCATACATACATCAATCAACTAGGGGCTACATCACCCCTGTCCAAAAGCTATATCAAATCAGTGTCAAATACATCAAATACATCAAGTATGTGTCAAAAGTCAGTATCATCATGTAGTCACCAAAATGCTGTGCAATCAAAAGCAATCGCGGTCCTCTCACCAACGTCTACACAAGCAGTACTGATGAGCTCTATACAGATGGCGGTGGAGGAGGGGGAAAGTAAGTGTAAAGCAAGCGGCGTAGCTGAAGCCAGTCCTCCTCCATAGCCTGCTGAGTGCGAATGGCAGAGGCAACCTGCTGCTCTAGTGTAAAGAGACGAGCAGCAAAATCTGGGGGTAATGATCGACATGGCTGAAGAGGAGAGTGTATCTGACCATGGCATGAACATGGTGGCAGCTGAGCTCTCTCGAGCTCCTGGAGACGCTGCGTGTGTGACTCATGCTGATGAACGAAGGACATCAAAATGTCCTCTATAGTTTGTCCCACATGAAATAGATGGTAAGGATCAATAGGTGGCATGGCTGGTGGTGTCGACCAAAGCAAAGGCTCACTGGTGGGGTCAAATGGTGCCACATGAAATGGTGAAGTAGAGGGTGGAACAGATGACATCTGGGGCATGAAGGGAATAGACATCGGTACGTGCCCAAAAGGATGGGCTGAAGAGCCCTCTCCAGGCCTCGCTGGAGGTACAAACTGAGGAACCTGAAAAGTGAAATCAACAGGTCGTGTAACAGGGATCTGAGGGGGCAAAGGTGGAACGTCCTCATCAGCAGGTATCCAACCGTGCTGAGCATCCTCATCGGGTGGATCCATGTGGTCTGCAAACAGTGCGTGCTCAGGCTCGAGTGGAACGGGATCAAATGGGGGAGCAACAATAGGATCAACTGGTGCAATGTGCTCAACAGGTATATCATCAACAAAAGGTTGAGGAACAACAGGATCGACAGCAACAACATGATCATCCTCCAAATGATCATCAATGGGCGGGTCAGCCAGAACGGGTTCAACTGGGATGCCAGCATGTACGGGATCATGCTCGGGCATAGGATCTAGAGCAGCTGCCTGCTCAGGAGCCAAGGCAGGCTCATGGTCATCAAAAGCCATATCAAAGTCGAACTCAGGATCAATAGGGTCAACTGGATCAGCGGGATCCTCCATGAGCTGGTCCATCGGGATAAACTCGATATCATGATCCGGGTCGAATCCCGGAGGAAAAATGGGATCAGAATCCTCTATGTCGTCATGCTCAAATGCAAAGCTCGGAATAGGTGCAGCTGAGGATGCCTGGTCAGGATCCGAGTCGTGTGCAAAGTGCTGTACGCTCACCTCGTGAGAAGGTGCGGAAGCCACAGACTCAAAGGAGTCTGGGACCGGTGAATGTGCGGGTGAGTCCTCGGCAGGGGCATCAGCGATCATCAGAAGATCACCAGCGGGAAGGAGGGCTGCGTCCGGGATCTCATCCTCTATAGGCTCATCCTCAAACAGATCGATATCGCCGTCAGCCTCGGTGTCAAGTAGTAAGTCATATGCGGGATAGACGGCTAAAGGAATAGGAGCCGGAATCACAACTAGGGGTAAGTACTCAGCAGGGGGGCCATCCGCATGCTCATCAGCTCCCTCGGGTAGTGCGAAGGGCTGGAAATCGTCGTCATCCGTGCTGGTAGAATCAGATGTATGCACCTCATGCTCCGAAGATGGGAGGTCATCAGATACGATAGGAAGGGGTCCAGTGGTGTCCGAGTCACCAGTGCCTGGTGAGTCCATGTGTCTGTAACACAAGCACAAATATCCACAAATAATCAGTCATACAATCAGGTAATCACATAAGTCACCAAGTAAAATATCACATAATTCTCCTAGTACCACTAGCTTCCCAGCCTCCCAGACTGCTTTTCCTAGTCCCACTAGCCAATTTTCCCAGCCTCCCAGACTGCTCTTCCTAGTCCCACTAGCCTCCCAGTCTCTCAGACTGACTTCCTAGTCCCACTAGCCAATTCTCCCAGCCTCCCAGACTGACTCCCTAGTCCCACTAGACAACTACCTCGATCCATTAGATCGAGCCTCGGCCTCCCAGACCGAGCCTCAGTCTCCCAGACCGAGCCTCAGCCTCCCAGACTGAGCCTAAAAATAATAAATAAAATGCGCTCAACATTTGTTTATAAAAAGGTTTTGGATCTGGACTTAAGTGGTATGCAGTAAAAATGTTTTCGTGAGAGCCCTAGTGATCATAGTCTAGACTCGAGGAGGAATCCTAGTTCGCTATGATCAGAGCTCTGATACCAAGCTCTCACACCCTGGCTTTGCAGAAGCGTGGTTAATTTGGCGTGACTTCTTAATACCATAGCTTAATCATAACAAAGCTATATGAATTAAAAAATATGCAAGATCATCCATAAAAATACCATAACATTGTCTTAACGGGATAACACCCTAACAACCATAAACCTGTTCACCAAACGTTACAAATTCAATCTCAACATAAACATGATTCAAGGACTGCGACTTGTCCAGGAAAGAGTCACATTCCCCGAACCCTGGATGACCTCGGTGACTAATGCAGCGGAAAACATGCCATACCGTGCCAGATCTTTAATTCCCTGAAATACATGTAAGTTGAAAAATCAACAATAATGTTGAGCGAGTTCATGCGAAAGTGAGTAAACAAACCTTTGTATTTATCAAAAACCTGGTATGTAGCAAATAAGGAAAAAGAGATCACCAATGGTTTGCAAGGCCATTGATATGTGTGAAGTGCAAGTAGGAAGACTCAAACCTAGCGGATTTATGCGTCGGGCACTAAGTCACCCCGAGGTCCGTTATGCTGGACCTGAGGCTGGGCTCGCTACACCCAGATAGATCTACCGCTCCTGTCCCTCGGTCCTACTATGAGGATTAATGGCCTCCAGTTTCTGTGACAACTCGAATTTCCAAGATTTTATTACGCATTTATTGCACGTTTGTTGATTGTTTAATTGTTTGCTTGCACACTTGGTTTACTGTGTAACTGTATACACTTTGATACAATATAGTGTTTTGTGGTTGTGCATGATTATGTGTTACTTGTGAAAGATGTGGCAAATAATGGAATGTGGTGATGAAATTGTAATAAACAATACTTAAGGGTGCCTAGGGTTGATAGTGAAACTTTAATAACTTAAAACCCTAATCTCTTTCACTAATCATTCCCTAATCATCATTAGAAACCAAAACACGTACTTTCATCTCCTCTAATCCTCTCTACCACCATCTCTTGGATTTTGCATCAAGTTGATTACCAATCCATCTAGAATTGAATCAAGGTAATTGTTTAAGCATTTCTTGTGATTGTTTGATTGTTATTAATCATTGATTCTTGTATTTCTTGTAAACCCTAGTTTATCATATGATGGTTCTGTGTCTTCAATTGAGGTTGATTATTATGATATGATGAATGTTTAGCAATGAGATTGTTCACCGAATGATTTTTGGTAATCGTTAATTGACTGCTCATGAAACCTACACTCTGTATACGTGAATTAGGGTCTTAGATCGTATGAACTGAAGTTCGTAACTGATGAATGTGAAAAGTGTAACTGATTCAATTCTGTCAAACTTGAACATTCGTATGTTGATTAGTCTGAGTTTATTATTTGCCTGAGTTTGATAGTCTGAGCTTAATGAAGGTACATGGTCCGAGTTTAATACTCTATACCCTTGTCCGAATATAAAATGGATCATGCTTGTCCGAGTTTAATCTCTCCATGCTTGCCCGAGTTTAATGGCTATAGTTGCCCGAGTTTAATAAATTGATTAGTGAAGTCCGAGGTTATTGAAGGGAAGGGGGTCCGAGTTTCTTGACCCTCCCCCATACCCGAGTTTAATCTGATGTTATCAGGTCCGAGATTAACATGATTGTAGCTTGTCCGAATTTAATAAGTTGTTCCTTGTCCGAGTATAATGGATCACCTTTTGTCTGAGTTTATTAAACTAGTGCTTGGACCGAGTTTATTAATAATAGAATGTCCGAATATAAAGAGTTCACATGGTCCGAGCTTAATGTGTTCACCTTGGGCCGAGTTTGTTGTTATCAAGTCTGATCCGAATTTAATGAATAACAAGGTGGCCCGAGTTTAAATAATCAGGTATGTCCGACTTTAAATAATGATTGGGTGTCCGAGGTTCTTATATGGTGTATTTGGTCCGAGTTTAAGCAATACAATGAGTTTAATGGACTATATATTGTCCGAGTTTAATGAATTATAAGTTGACCGAGTTTAATGGACTATCTATGGACCGAGTTTAATATGATCACACATGTTCGAATTTGTATGTTGATTTTATGTCCAAGGTTGTATGCCATATCATGTGATATCCGAGTTTCAAACAGGGGAACCCCCCCCCCCCACACACACACACTTGTCTGATATTGTGTAACTGTTTGATGCTGTATAATTGTCCAATTGAAACAAGTAGCTGCATGATATATTATGTTAGTCCTGCCTGTATGACGTATGATTCTATGTGAACAATTACGTGCAACGGTATGATTCTGCATGTGTGAACAGTATATGTAATATCGTTGTGTACACAATAAACACACAAAGCACCGTTGTTTGAATATCGAGGATTTGTAAACCCTAATGGAACGAATCATGTGCAACATATCCTAGGTCGTGTGTAACGGACTTAGAGACTTATAAACCCTAGAAGCAATAACATACCGAGCAAACCAAGGTGAGTTCACACTCCTACTAAGGCATGGGATTCCCGGGTCGTGGGAATGGGTTAAAGGTTTCAATTGACTTATAACGTACAAACGCTTTTCCTAGACTATCACCTATCATGGTCCTCGGATGTCAGGACGGTTCCGTAGGTTGGGATAACACCTACGTGGTTCCGTAGGTTGGATAACACCTACGTGGTCATATGCCATTACTGCCTCGGATGTCAGGCACGCACGTAAAACCTACGTGTACGCATTACTTACTTCTTCCGTAGGTTGGATAACACCTACGTGGTCATATGCCAATTACTATCCTCGTTACAAAGGATACGCACGTAAGACCTACGTGTACGCATTACTTACTTCTTCCGTAGGTTGGATAACACCTACGTGGTCATATACTACTGTTCTCGGACGAAGAACAGGGATGATACGAATAGTCTAGTGGTCACATAATATGGGAAGCCCCCACCTGTATAGCTTACTATTGGCCCTGTAGAGCCACCCGTTACTTACTGTTACGCAATTACTTACTGTGAACTCGCTCAACTAGTTTGTTGATCATTCTGTTACATGCCTTGCAGATCGTTAGGTACTTGGAGCTTGCACTGGAGAAGCGGGTCGTTGTGGGCAAGGATCGTGGCTTCTACGTTGAACTATTATGACATTTAAAACTATTAACTATTGTTGGTTTATTTACTATGCTTCCGCTACACTTTGAAACTATGGTTATGTTTTGAACACCTATCGTATTGAATGGATGGTTTACATTTGTTTTACTTAATATTAATTACATGTTCAATATGATTGGTGGCTTGATCCTGGTCAGTCACGCTCCCAAGCGGTGATACTCCGCGTGTGGATTTTGGGGGTGTGACAGATTGGTATCAGAGCCATTGGTTATAGAGAACTTGGTTTTAATATGGAAAAACGTTTTTATTAAAACCAGACTATAACCAGAACAGTGCTCTCAACGATCCACAACGACGCTTCGCTCCACGTGCAAGACTCGACATCCTAGGTAATAAGGTTTATGTTTATTGCCTACATGCTAGAACTGCATAGAACTTTGCTCGTAGTATGCTTACATTACTTTGCTCACTACTTGTTATTGCTTGAGAACACTTACGTGCTTACACTCTTCTGTCATCGCACTATTCGCGAACTTTTCTCACTTATGTTGCCTTTGATGTGAAGATCAATGGCCGCACGAATTAACATGACTCAAGCCCAGCTAGAGGCTCTCGTTGCTGCGGCAGTTGCAGCCGCCCAAGCAGGTAGTATACCCTGCAGTATAGACACTAGGATCTTTAGATCCTACATTAATTCTCGTACTTAACTTTGCCCTATTCGTACACAATAGGTCAACCCGCTCAGCAACAACCTGGGTGCACCTTCAAGAATTTCATGGATTGTCGTCCTAGCTCGTTCAGTGGCACGGAGGGAGCAGTTGGACTCCTCCATTGGTTCGAAAAGCTCGAGTCAGTTTTCGAGATGTGTGAATGCCCTGAGGCTCGCAGGGTGAAGTTCGCTACTGGCACACTTGAAGGGATTGCGCTCACTTGGTGGAACGCACAAGTGCAGATCTTAGGGTTGGCAGCTGCTAACGCCACACCCTGGAATGATTTCAAAGAACTGATCAAGAGGGAATACTGCACTAGAGAAGACATTCACAAGTTGGAGGACGAGTTGTATAACTTGAAAATGGTTGGTTCGGAAATCGAAGCTTACACCAAGAGATCAAACGAGTTGGCTGTGTTATGTCCAACTATGGTGGACCCTCCATACAAGCGAATTGAGTTGTATCTCAAAGGTTTGGCACCAGAAATACAGAGCCACGTTACCTCGGCTAACCTCAACAACATCCAGGAAATCCAGCGTCTCGCTCATCGCATCACCGATCAGGCAGTGGATCAGAATAAACTGCCTAAGCGCGTCAGCGCTACTGCTACAGTCACTCCTTCAGCTACTCCCGTTACCCTCAGTGACAACAAGAGGAAATGGGAGGGGGATTCAAGCAAAGCATCAGTTTCGGTTCAGTCCCAGAATCAGCAGCGAAAGACTGGCAACTATCAAAGCCCTAACCAGCAGTCGTCAGGTAGTCACAGGCAGGGTGGATATCGAGGAAATCTCCCAAAGTGTAACACCTGCAACAAGCATCACAGTGGCCAGTGTAATAAGGGCCGTTGTCAAAGATGCCTCAAGATGGGTCACGAGGCCAAAGACTGTAGAAGCCCTCGTCCTGCGAATCAGGATCAGCAGCAGCCACCGGCACAGCAGAATCGGCAACAGGGCAACAAGGGGTGCTATAATTGTGGTGCTGAAGGTCACATCAAGAGACACTGCCCTCAGCTAAACAGGAACCAGAACAACAACAACAATCAGGGCAACGGGAACAATAACAACAACAACGGGGGAAACAACAACATCAATGACAACGAGGCAAGAGGTCGAGTTTTCGTGTTAGGAGGAGGAGACGCAATGAACGCTAATTGAACTTATAACTTGTCTTGGGTTTTCATTATTATGTTTACGCTACTCAAACAAAGTTTGGTTTGAACATTAATCATGTTGGGTTTTATGAATTATTTTACCTGTATATTTTATGTTTGGTATGATGGATGGTTTGATATTATTGAGCGCACCTGCCGTATTTATGGACCTTACAAACAGGGTGTGCAAACCCTACCTGGACAAATTTGTCATTGTCTTTATCGACGGCATTCAGATCTACTCCAAGGGTCAGGAGGAGCGCGAGCAGCACTTACGTCTTATCTTGGAACTTCTTCGAAAGGAGCAACTGTACGCAAAGTTTTCAAAATGCGACTTCTGGCTACGTGAAGTCCACTCCTTAGACCATGTAGTGAACAGGGATGCGATCCATGTCGATCCATCCAAGGTGGATTCGATCAAGAACTGGCCAGCACCGCGTACACCAACAGAAATACGCCAATTCATGGGTTTGGCGGGGTATTACAGGCGATTCCTCAAAGACTTTTCCAAGATCGCACAGTCGCTTACTATGTTGACACAGAAAGGTGTTACCTATCGTTGGGGTAATACACAAGAAACGGCTTTTCAGTACCTGAAGGACAGACTATGCAGCGCACCTATCCTCTCACTGCCCGAGGGCACGGATGACTTCGTGGTTTATTGTGACGCATCGATACAGGGGCTTGGTTGTGTATTGATGCAGCGGGATAAAGTTATTGCCTACGCCTCTCGTCAACTCAAGGTTCATGAACGGAATTATACGACGCATGATTTAGAGCTGGGAGCTGTTGTTTTCGCGCTTAAGATATGGCGACACTACCTGTACGGTACCAGGTGCACGATTTACACCGATCACAGGAGTCTCGAGCATATCCTTAAGCAAAAGGATTTGAATATGCGTCAACGGAGATGGGTTGAACTTCTGAACGACTACGAATGCGCCATCAAGTATCATCCGGGAAAAGCCAATGTTGTGGCTGACGCTCTCAGTCGGAAAGACACTCTACCTAAGCGCGTGCGAGCGCTACAGCTTACTATTCAGTCCAGTCTTCCTGCACAGATACGAGTTGCTCAGATGGAAGCTCTGAAACCCGAAAACGTCACAGCTGAAGCCTTACGCGGTTCAAGGCAACAAATGGAACAAAAGGAAGACGGCGCCTACTATGTAGCGGGGCGTATTTGGGTCCCACTTTATGGCGGTCTACGAGAGCTTGTGATGGACGAAGCGCACAAGTCTCGCTACTCGGTACATCCAGGTGCGGATAAAATGTACCACGATATCAAAACAACATACTGGTGGCCAAGTATGAAAGCCCACATCGCCACTTATGTTGGCAAGTGCTTGACCTGTGCGAGAGTCAAGGTTGAATATCAGAAACCAGCAGGTCTACTTCAACAACCCAAGATACCGCAATGGAAATGGGAAGAAATTTCCATGGATTTCGTTACAGGTCTACCGAGATCTCAGCGTGGGAACGATACAATATGGGTCATAGTTGATCGACTCACCAAGTCTGCACACTTCCTGCCGATCAAGGAAACGGACAAGTTCTCCACTCTCGCAGACGTCTATCTTAAAGAAGTTGTTTCGAGGCACGGAGTGCCCACCTCTATTATTTCGGATCGCGATGCACGATTCACGTCAGAGCTATGGCAAGCGATGCACAAATCCCTCGGCTCACGATTAGACATGAGCACAGCATATCACCCTCAGACGGATGGGCAGTCTGAGCGCACGATTCAAACTCTAGAAGACATGCTCGAGCGTGTGATATCGATTTCGGCAACGGCTGGGAAAAGCATCTCCCTTTGGTGGAGTTCTCATACAATAACAGTTACCATACCAGCATCCAAGCCGCTCCATTCGAGGCATTGTACGGACGTAAATGCCGGTCACCTCTCTGTTGGGCAGAGGTGGGGGATAGTCAGATTACGGGTCCAGAGATAGTAGTGGACGCCACAGAAAAGATTGCACAGATACGACAACGCATGGCGGCAGCACGCGACCATCAGAAAGCCTACGCGGATAAGCGTAAGAAGCCATTGGAATTTGAGGTTGGGGACTGGGTATTACTTAAAGTCTCACCCTGGAAGGGTGTGGTACGTTTTGGCAAATGAGGCAAACTCAATCCACGGTATGTTGGACCGTTCGAAATCACTGAAAGAATAGGCCCAGTAGCCTACAGATTGAATCTACCAGCTGAACTCGGTGCAGTTCACAATGTATTTCACGTGTCGAATCTGAAGAAGTGCCTGTCAGATGAGACCCTCATAGTCCCTTTTAAGGAACTCACTATCGACGAGCGGTTGCAGTTCGTCGAGGAACCAGTTGAGATCACGGACCGGGATGTTAAGGTCCTCAAGCACAAGAGAATCCCTCTTGTTCGAGTTCGTTGGAACTCCCAGCGTGGCCCAGAGTATACCTGGGAACGCGAAGATCAAATGAAAGAAAAGTACCCCCAGTTTTTTTTCGAAACCAATACATCCACTACTGAGGCTGAAGCTACTACTACTGAATTTCGGGACGAAATTCCAAATCAACGGGGGGATGATGTGACACCCCAGGAAAACCAGTGAACGATATACCTTACCTAGCTTCCTCAGTGAGTGCGTACCAAATTTCGGGACGAAATTTCTTTTAAGTTGGGGATAATGTGACAACTCGAATTTCCAAGATTTTATTACGCATTTATTGCACGTTTGTTGATTGTTTAATTGTTTGCTTGCACACTTGGTTTACTGTGTAACTGTATACACTTTGATACAATATAGTGTTTTGTGGTTGTGCATGATTATGTGTTACTTGTGAAAGATGTGGCAAATAATGGAATGTGGTGATGAAATTGTAATAAACAATACTTAAGGGTGCCTAGGGTTGATAGTGAAACTTTAATAACTTAAAACCCTAATCTCTTTCACTAATCATTCCCTAATCATCATTAGAAACCAAAACACGTACTTTCATCTCCTCTAATCCTCTCTACCACCATCTCTTGGATTTTGCATCAAGTTGATTACCAATCCATCTAGAATTGAATCAAGGTAATTGTTTAAGCATTTCTTGTGATTGTTTGATTGTTATTAATCATTGATTCTTGTATTTCTTGTAAACCCTAGTTTATCATATGATGGTTCTGTGTCTTCAATTGAGGTTGATTATTATGATATGATGAATGTTTAGCAATGAGATTGTTCACCGAATGATTTTTGGTAATCGTTAATTGACTGCTCATGAAACCTACACTCTGTATACGTGAATTAGGGTCTTAGATCGTATGAACTGAAGTTCGTAACTGATGAATGTGAAAAGTGTAACTGATTCAATTCTGTCAAACTTGAACATTCGTATGTTGATTAGTCTGAGTTTATTATTTGCCTGAGTTTGATAGTCTGAGCTTAATGAAGGTACATGGTCCGAGTTTAATACTCTATACCCTTGTCCGAATATAAAATGGATCATGCTTGTCCGAGTTTAATCTCTCCATGCTTGCCCGAGTTTAATGGCTATAGTTGCCCGAGTTTAATAAATTGATTAGTGAAGTCCGAGGTTATTGAAGGGAAGGGGGTCCGAGTTTCTTGACCCTCCCCCATACCCGAGTTTAATCTGATGTTATCAGGTCCGAGATTAACATGATTGTAGCTTGTCCGAATTTAATAAGTTGTTCCTTGTCCGAGTATAATGGATCACCTTTTGTCTGAGTTTATTAAACTAGTGCTTGGACCGAGTTTATTAATAATAGAATGTCCGAATATAAAGAGTTCACATGGTCCGAGCTTAATGTGTTCACCTTGGGCCGAGTTTGTTGTTATCAAGTCTGATCCGAATTTAATGAATAACAAGGTGGCCCGAGTTTAAATAATCAGGTATGTCCGACTTTAAATAATGATTGGGTGTCCGAGGTTCTTATATGGTGTATTTGGTCCGAGTTTAAGCAATACAATGAGTTTAATGGACTATATATTGTCCGAGTTTAATGAATTATAAGTTGACCGAGTTTAATGGACTATCTATGGACCGAGTTTAATATGATCACACATGTTCGAATTTGTATGTTGATTTTATGTCCAAGGTTGTATGCCATATCATGTGATATCCGAGTTTCAAACAGGGGAACCCCCCCCCCCACACACACACACACTTGTCTGATATTGTGTAACTGTTTGATGCTGTATAATTGTCCAATTGAAACAAGTAGCTGCATGATATATTATGTTAGTCCTGCCTGTATGACGTATGATTCTATGTGAACAATTACGTGCAACGGTATGATTCTGCATGTGTGAACAGTATATGTAATATCGTTGTGTACACAATAAACACACAAAGCACCGTTGTTTGAATATCGAGGATTTGTAAACCCTAATGGAACGAATCATGTGCAACATATCCTAGGTCGTGTGTAACGGACTTAGAGACTTATAAACCCTAGAAGCAATAACATACCGAGCAAACCAAGGTGAGTTCACACTCCTACTAAGGCATGGGATTCCCGGGTCGTGGGAATGGGTTAAAGGTTTCAATTGACTTATAACGTACAAACGCTTTTCCTAGACTATCACCTATCATGGTCCTCGGATGTCAGGACGGTTCCGTAGGTTGGGATAACACCTACGTGGTTCCGTAGGTTGGATAACACCTACGTGGTCATATGCCATTACTGCCTCGGATGTCAGGCACGCACGTAAAACCTACGTGTACGCATTACTTACTTCTTCCGTAGGTTGGATAACACCTACGTGGTCATATGCCAATTACTATCCTCGTTACAAAGGATACGCACGTAAGACCTACGTGTACGCATTACTTACTTCTTCCGTAGGTTGGATAACACCTACGTGGTCATATACTACTGTTCTCGGACGAAGAACAGGGATGATACGAATAGTCTAGTGGTCACATAATATGGGAAGCCCCCACCTGTATAGCTTACTATTGGCCCTGTAGAGCCACCCGTTACTTACTGTTACGCAATTACTTACTGTGAACTCGCTCAACTAGTTTGTTGATCATTCTGTTACATGCCTTGCAGATCGTTAGGTACTTGGAGCTTGCACTGGAGAAGCGGGTCGTTGTGGGCAAGGATCGTGGCTTCTACGTTGAACTATTATGACATTTAAAACTATTAACTATTGTTGGTTTATTTACTATGCTTCCGCTACACTTTGAAACTATGGTTATGTTTTGAACACCTATCGTATTGAATGGATGGTTTACATTTGTTTTACTTAATATTAATTACATGTTCAATATGATTGGTGGCTTGATCCTGGTCAGTCACGCTCCCAAGCGGTGATACTCCGCGTGTGGATTTTGGGGGTGTGACAGTTTCCGCCTACCCACTCACATGATCTAAGTAACAAACCTCCTTACGCTAACCATACCATGTATAAAGTATTCATAATCAATGTAACATGTATTTCACCCCCGCAGTTTAGAAAACTGAAAACAGTTAAGAGAAAAGGGGGACATGAACTCACAGTCAGTGCGTCGCTATACCAAGTACTCCGAATGTCAGGCAGCTGTGCAACGACCTACATGTGCTAATTCTATTAGACGGATGGCCGTGCCTTAGCTTTATAGTTTAAGTTTTTGGGAAATAGTTAGACAACTATTTCGTGTTTATATTTTGCATGTACCTGGTAGTTAATCTCCTTCCCAAGGACGGGGGATTTAATACATGTGTATTTGTATTATATCATTAAGTCCCACTTAATACATTTTCACTTCTACTTCCAAAATATAAATATTTTTCTCAAAAATATTATATTTTCACTTCACATAATACTTCCAAAATAATGCGTTGACAAAATACGCATTCATGAATAGTTCCGTATAATGCGTAAGTTACGTTTTATCGTTCGGGTGGTAATAATAATTACCGTTGTAACTTATATGTTTATCGTGCAAGCGTTTGTATTATTTTGGAGCTGTTATCGTTCGAAATATTATTTTTACTCTAAAAATAATATTTGTGTATTTTCACAAAATAATCATAAACAGTGTTGTGAAAAATTATATTTACCAGATATATATTTGTCACGTTTAGTTTTATGAAAATCCCACCTCCGAATATTTGTAAATAAAGTCGTGGCGAAATATATTTTGAAAACATATCAAAAATAATTCTAACACTTGTAAATAATTCTAAGTGTTATATTTTTTGAAAAATTTCGCCAGAGTTTCCCCTGTAACTGGAGGTGGCCACGCTTTCAAGCGTATCATTTTCTTTTACAAAATCACTTCAACACTTCTTTAATCAATCAATCAATTTCCGACACATCAAACTAGTCGACAAGTATGTAAAATCGCATAATCACATGAACTTGTAGTTTTTCCGAAAACTATAGTGTAGATCCCGTTATGGTTTGTGGATCTATGTGTAAAATAACTTATTATCGTAAAAACCCCGTTTTTAGAATAAATCTATCTTTACATCTTCTTGTCAACTTTTACAAAAATTGTTATTTTGCCGGATCTTTCAATTCACAAGTGTTTATACACTTGTGGTTTGTAAAAATCATATTTGTTAGTGTGTCATCCGACTTTTATAAAACATGATTTTCTCGACACTTGGTCCTTTGAAAATACCACTTGCAGATACGTAGATCTGCTAGTTTTAAACACTATTTTGCAAGTAAAAATACTTTTACACAAGTTCATGTTTCTCGTGTGGTAGAGTTTCACCTTTTAACCCTTGTACCGATAGAAACAAGCTTATGTCAAGATCTGTGATCTTAACAAAGTCGGGTTAAACGATGATCCGAGCCACCACATCATAGATCGGGCCTAAATAATCACCATATTTATACACTGCAACTTTTACACAACTTATGATCTTTTAACCAACAAGATTCATGTTTTAGTAAACTTTAAAGATTCAAAAGATAAGTTTCCGACTTTCAACCGTTACAATTCTTATTAACCACCTTAGATATGTTCGAGAATGAGTTTTAAGCATGATACCTCTAGCTCGGGGCTAGGGAAGAATTTAGGCGAAAATGAGGTGGATAAAAGCAAGATAACGAGGTCCTTCCGCTTCCGTTTGCTCCAAGACTCCCAATACGTGACCTTGAACACTTGTATATGCTTGGAATGAAGAGATCAAAAGCCTAAAATGGATGTGCAACAAGAGGGGGGTTCGGCCGAGAATTTTAGAGAGGAGAGGAGAGAGTTTGGTTGGTGTGTTGGATGGTTATGATCTCTTGTGTTTAAGTGTTGTATTTATAGACAAATGTGAGCTTAATGTCCAAGGGATTTTATGTTCTCTTGATTAGAGACAAACAAGAATATAAAATTCAAAATGGTACTTGTCTTGGTCACATTGTGACCGATCGGCCCAAGGGGGGGGGGTCCTTTGGTTCGATTTCAATCATATAATTAGTGTTTAGTTACTTTAAACCAAGTTAGATAGGGGTTAACTCAGTTAGTTAAGTGTTGCGCTTTAACGCGGGTGTTAGGGTAATCAGGGACCCTAACTGGCTCAGAAAAAGATCAATAATATTTTTGGCCATATTTTCATGTTCCGGGTTTAGTACGGTTGTTCGGTTGGATGGTAATCCGTTAAAGTGCTTAAGTAAGCTTTTAAAGCGTCGTTAATAATATTTTTAGTGACACTATTTATTTCCAAAAGTGTCAGGAATACTTCCCCATGTTTTGGCACTTTATCAGTTAGCCAGAAGCTAGTATGTTAATAAAAGTGTTGTGTTTCGTGCTTAGAGTACGTTTTAGGCACATCCAATCATTATATCTTATCCTAGAGACGCAATTTTACAACCCTTGTATCCCTACACACACTATGGGTGTAGTAAAATATTTCTGGCTCATACAGGCCCTTAGAGGCAGTGTCTGCCTGATGCTGGCTTTATCATCATGTTCAATAGGTTATCCGTTCTAATGCTACTGTGCTTTTGTGCATCATGTTTGTCACTAAGGTTCAACTTGTAAATAATGTAGTGACGGCAATCAAAGTATGATGCAGGAATATACAAGTGCTAGAAATCAGGTAGCAGTTCGTCAGTAATCTCAGTTAAGCACAGTAATTAAGCAGCAATTAACTATTAATTAAATCGTACGGATACCTGGTTTAGTGAGGGTTGTCACAAAAACAATGTTTCATGAAGATATGATATAAGTGTAAAATGTATTATGTCTAACTTGAAATGGTTTGAATAACACTACGATATGTAATACCATAAAAGCACTTATATATAGGAAGTACCAGCGGCGTATCCACCATGCTTTTATCATATTACACATGCCTCGTTATTTAAATCACTTATCAAAACAAACTACCAATGTTAAAATATTCATGTATTTAACAAATGTAATGTATAGTGAATAAAAGCATTTATTGATTTAAAAGCATTTACTCAACCCTATAAGAAAGAAATGTGCAAAACAATGCATTTGATAAATTATAATCAAAAGTCATGTTTTGTAAAATAATGCATGCTTTACTGATATAAACATTTATGTGGTAATGTTAAACGTATACATTCAAGCCTTGAGACAGTAGGATAACCTTAGAGTAAAGTTTATAAAAAATGTTTTCGGGTTCAGTCATTCCTTACATCCAAACAAACCAAGGATATCAGGAATGGGAGTTGTCAAGTCCTATGGTACCATTACTTACTACCGAGCGGCGTAGCTAATGTTAATGAACGTATTTTAGTTCGTTAAACAACCAAATGTCATACCAAATGTAAGCATGTGTTATGAAAACAATGTACCTAGTATGCTAAGTGAACATACAAAGCAGAAATGTAAAACAACGTACTAAGTATGCAACAAATGAACATACATAGCATAAAATGTAATGTAAAACGATGTACTAAGTATGCAACAAATGAACATACATATCATAAAATGTAATGTAAAACGATGTACTAAGTATGCAACAAATGAACATACATAGCATAAAATGTATTGTAAACAATGTACTAAGTATGCACTAAATGGACATACATAGCAAAAACATAATGAAACCATGTACGATAAGTGTACTAATGAACATAACAAGCATATGATATGAAAACACGAAAAACACGAAAGTAACAAGTAGGCACATGTGTTTTACCCCAAAACGTTTGAAAAACAGTAAAAGAGGGGACTATGTACTCACTTGAGGGTTCTTAGAAGTCTTGAATAACAACCAAGCAAAGCTAGAGGGATCATGGAATCAAACGGCACCTAATATAGGTAACTATGTAAATAAATAGACCTAAATCGGAAGATCGGATAGAATGAGGTTTTGTAAACTCATGTAGTATGGTTTAACAAAGCCTACATTCTAAAACGAAACCTATCCTAAGTGCTTTTGACCCATTACGACCCGTTTAGGTAGCTTACACTACTTTAACGCGTCGTTCGCGTAAAACGCGTTCGGACTGCCTAACAAGCCCTATGACAAGTATTATATGCCTTAACATGTCTAATAATGCCTAATCAGTTTAGATGTCAAAATTTAGGTTACATATGCTTAAAATGAATTTATGCGTAAAAAGGGCATTTTGGTCATTTACCTAAGGCATATAAACTACCTATCATACAACTACTTAAATGAAGTGACCATAAGGTATAACCTGGAAAGGTTATTCCCTATACAACTATGGTCACAAAAAACATGCTTGGTCGAATCCTAAAGATTGACCAAACAGGTCGGGTTCGAAAGTCTAAGCGATTGTTTAGATCGCTAATCATACGACTCTCTATAAGCACTAAAACCTAAAGTGACGAGCTAGACATGTTAAAACATGTTTAACGAGGGTTGAAAACAAGTTTGGTATCAAAACAAAGGGTCTTGATGCCTAAAAGTAGTTTCGTTGCAAAATACGCAAGAATACGCATTTTGACCGAAACTACGACTCGTCACTACGCCTAAATAACGTGGTAATCAGTAGGTATAGTCACAAAGGACTATGACCAGCGTGATTACGCTCACATTACGAAGTTCAAACGAACTTCGTGTTGACCATTGACTGGTCAAAGCTACTTGTTTGACTTTCACGCTTAAAATGCGTAAAAGAACGAAAGAATACTTACAACGGTGTAACACCCCCAAAATCCCACTTGCGGAAATCCCGCGAGGCATGTTATGCATCAGAGTTCGAGCCACCAATCACATTGAACCAATAGTAAATACTTAAATAAAACATAATATCAAATCCCAAAGTGTTGTGTAGCGGAAGCATTTAATAAATCGTTTAGCAATTGTTTCATAATAATACTTAAAACCAATGTATCCAATGTAAATTAATCCAGGAGCCTCGATCCATGACCACTCCAGCACTCCCAGATAGCAAGTCCATGTTCCAAGTGTTAATGACCTACAAGCATGCAGACAAGTGCGTCAGACTACGCTGGTGAGTTCAAGGTTTTGTTAACGTGTTGTGTTACCAGATATATGTTAATGCGATTCGATGCTGCGTTATGATGTTGCTCATGTTAGATACCCTAGGGAGTGTGCCCATGTGTATCCGGGGAGTGGGTACCCCTTAACGACCGTTTGCTATGTTGCCATCGTTAGATACCCTAGGGAGTGTGCCCATATGTATCCGAGGAGTGTGCCTCTAACAACCATAGCCCTAACCAGATAATTAGTTCACGCCCGTCCTTACGGCCCGGTGTGAGGTTTCCCACCTAATAGCGCTATCAACTAATTACCCCCCATTGCCCTCCAGGCAATAACCAAAACCGATTAAGTTGTTTACCCAATGTTTCCCTTCCAAATGTTTACCAGTTGTCCCAAACCACCGGGACGCATGCTTGAGAAAATGCAATGAACTCACCTGGGGTTGCTCGGTATGATTCACACAATTCAATTAAGTTATAGAGCGATTAACCACGTCCTACCACAGTTATTATACGGGTCAGATTCGTATACAAGTAGTGCACGTATATTCCATACATATTGTAACAGATTGTACAAGTATTGACCATTGTATTCACGTATAAGCATAAAAGTTCAACAGTAGCTTCACAAAAACAAAGTCCAAATATGCGGCCCAACCAGATGACTCGTAACCGTGTGCAGGCCCAATAGCAGAGTGTGCGTATGTATGGTCTCGAGTCGTGACCAGAGATCTCGAGTCGCAATAGGAGGTTTCGAGTCGCAAGAGCTGGTTTCGACTCGTCATGGTCCGGTCTCGAGTCGCAACGGGACTCGCAACCGTGGTCTCGGCTTGTCATGGTCTGGTTTCGAGTCGCAACGGGACTCGCAACCTCGGTCTTGAGTTGTGCTGTTGTGTGCCGGTGTGAGGTCCCGAGTCGCAACTGGACTCGCAATCATGGTCTCGACTCGCAACCGTGTTAAGTCTATCAATTTGTAACAGATTTCCATGTTTCATGCAATCAGTTTCGTGGTTTCCAAACTTGCACACAATCAATCAACAACTAACAGTTTCACAATCGGATCAAACACCACGTTTAACAGTTTTACATATTCAAATCATCAACAAGAACAGTAATTCAATATCAACATAATATGCAACCGGATCATTTGATTAACAACTATACGGCTCTAAATCAATGACATGTAACCCGAATCATGGCAACATACGTTTAACATAAACACGTACGATTTAACAAGCATTCGGTTCAACATCATCTTAACAAGAATCCGAACAACATATTGCAAGATATCCGATTATCATGTAAACATCCCTACTCATGAATTCTAACACATAATCATATACAATCACATCATCATTTACGAATAATCAAGCACTAACCGATTGATAGAAGGTGATCCGATTACAAGAAAGCTTCGGTGAGGAGGGATGCTTGGCTGCCTTCGGTTCGCGAAAGAGAGGGAGAGAAGAGCTAGGGTTTTGCAACTTGTGTGTGTTAAGTGTTTTGGTAACAATGGATGGTGGTTACTAACACCCTAATTGTTAAACAATCAAAGAGGGATGGGCCGAACCCCACTTGGGTTGCCCCTTGGTTCCGATTACAAGGTTTACGGCCCAAATGGCCTTGTGTGATTGATCCATGTTGTGCGGGTTTAGTTCGAGTAACATACGTACAAGCATTTAATTCGTAACATACAATAGCAACACATATCACGTAAACATGCATTCATTCAATTAAAGTAGCTCACGTAAGCACGTAGCGTTACAGAAAGTAGGTTCAAATTACGAGTTGTCACAAACGGGTCCAAGAAATGGAGGTTTGATCTAATTATTCTCAGGTATGAAGTGTATAACTTCAACTTAGAGAACAAAATCAGATCAAAAGTGAGTTTGCGAATGAAATGGAAGGGGTATATATAGATTTCGGAGAACCGTTAGGATCGTTTCTCGCAAATCGTGCTTTGATCTTGACCTTACAAATGGGCACATGATTTTCAAAACCATGGGAATACTTAAAACCATCAAATTCCAGCATATAGAGTGCAAAACTTTGGGTTAAAACCATCAAAACCTCAAAAATGGACCAAGTTCAATGTATCTGCCAGAAACTTCAAAAATGGTCCATGCACTTGTAAAACTTGACTTTTGGCACTTTTATGCCTCGTTAACCCCATTTCAAGGCTCTAAAATAAAGTTTTTTTTTTTTTTTTTTTGGGTAAAGGGTTACCCCGGTGAATCTATTAAAATGCAACCGCAAATAAGTACAAGTAGTGAGGATGTGTTCCACACTAATTCATATACAGGACATGCCCCATATATGTAGAACAAAAAAAACCAAATACCTATATCACCCCATAACCTAGTCTACTATACATCATGACACGACATCTAGTAGACAAAACAATGCAAATACACAACCATAATCTTCAACCGCCATCATCAAAAATAAAAAAGCCGCAAAACAGCAGCCCCTTCAGACGGAAAGCAGACAGCCTATCCATTCGAGAACTTGGAAGACGAGGTGCTTGCCCCTGCTTTCGAAGAGAAAGGATGAGTACCCGATGTCATAAATCTACTAGTTTCAGTGTAGACTTCTTCAACCACCTCTTCGTCCGATTCCTGCCTGTCCCCCGATGGTTTCTTCTCCATTCGTCCCACAGTGGTACCCCCCCGATTACCATTATCATCCTTCAGAATATCAAACGGGTTAGACGTTGAAACCTGATTCTGCATCGGACTCTTTGAGGACGATTTTGGTTTAGGGTTGACAACTGGCCTGTACACTACCTTTGGCTTCTGATTCTTGATATGAAGACCTTGGTTATTAGCTTTTTTCTTCTTGGCACCCACAACCTGAAAGTCATCATTTTTCACTCCAGAATCCCCATTCGAACCAACCTGATGGTTTTTTGGGCACGAGCTATCATCATGACCAAAAATACAGCAAGATGAGCATCTTAAAGGCTCCCAATCATACTCAATTTTTACCTCCACCTTAGAATGATCACCACCATCTAAAGATGGGATTGCAACAGTAACACTCTTCTTTAAATCAGCCCCCGCCTGCACTTCAATGAGAGCTCTTGCATAGCTGCTTCTTCCCCAAGATTCAGCACACATTGTGGCCGTATACGAATCCAACATCTTAGGAACGCCTATCTTAGAGGCGACCAAGCTGTCACACCCCGACCACGTAGAACATACAAAACGTGGCGGAAACGTCGGGGAGTGTTGTAACAGAATCAATTGTTTCAAATCCATGGCAAATGAAGTTTCGTTTTATAAATCAAACATGAAGGTTTACATTGTCTAAACAAGAATCAAAGTGTACATAACATAAATTAACTAGTTCTTGTCTGTCACACCCCCAAAATCCACACGCGGAGTATCACCGCTTGGGAGCGTGACTGACCAGGATCAAGCCACCAATCATATTGAACATGCAATCAATATCAAGTAAAAATAAAAGTAAACCATCCATTCAACACGAAAGGTGTTCAAACAAAACCATAGTTTCAAAATGTAGCGGAAGCATAGTAAATAATCCAGTAGTAGTTAACAGTTTTAAGTGTCATAATAGTTCAAAAGAAAAGCCACGATCCTTGTCCACAACGACCCGCTTCTCCAGTGCAAGCTCCAAGTACCTAACGATCTGCAAGGCATGTAACAGAATGATCAACAAACTAGTTGAGCGAGTTCACAGTTAATAGTTTAGTTTGGGTAATAATGCGTTCGTTCAATTAAGTCTCATATCGTATCAGTTCCATCGCGGCCTCACAGGCATGTGTGCGAAGAATTAGGTTCATTAGTTCGCGACCATAGTCTTTACCGACCAGGGTGTGTGCGAAGGCAATCGATCAGTTCGCGACCATAGTCTTTACCGACCAGGGTGTGTGCGAAGGCAGTTGAGTAGTTCGTTCGCGACCATAGTCTTTACCAACCAGGGTGTGTGCGAAGGCAGTTCGATAAGTATCATTTAAGCATGCACAAACAATCATCCAACCCATTCCCACCCTGGGAACCCATGCCTTGGCTGTGTGAACTCACCTTGGTTTGCTCGGTATGCTAGGTTATGCACTCACAAGTAATTAATCACGTCCTATTGTATGCACGTATAACAAATCAGTTCATGTTCGCAATGATACGCATGCAATTTAATGTTCACATAACAGTCAGTTTGCATATCGGCACAACACGTATTGTTTCACATCAAACCATCAGCTAGTGTACACGAATACCAATGTTAACATTCATCACTAAGCATGGCATGCCAAATAAATCAAACATACATTCCAACATTCCAAAATATGTTCATAATTATATATCTTTCGGTCCACCTTTATCTTTCGGTACATTAGTGATCTTTCGACAAGCAGTTATCACAGTTATCCTTCGGACCGAATGTTATGTTTCGAACCAATGCCATCTTTCGACCAACTGTCATCTTTCGGTCAACCTAATTATGTTTCGGTCAATGCTATCCTTCGGTCAACACTATCCTTCGGTCAACACTATCCTTCGGTCAACACTACTATGGTTCGACTAACAAGCATCTTTCGACAACAACTATGTTTCGAGTAGCAAATATCTTTCGATACATATCAGTTACGTTTGATCACAATCAGTTACGGATATCACGCAGTCAATTACAGAAACAGAAACCCTAATCATCTACAGCCGTCATCATCATTAACAAGCACATTTCATCAGTTACATTACACAGAAGGCACACGATCATCTACGACAGTTACTATCATTCCCAGAAATCATTTAACGGTAACAGAATCAATCATCAACCAATCCGAATCGTCATCTATGTGTCATGTAAACATAATCATCATTCGGTTCAACTATCTAACATACATATCCGGTTATCATAACCGATCCATAAAATATTATCATTGAACATCATCAAAAACAGATCCGATAGTCATACATATCCGATTAACATACAACAATATATTGCAAGACAATAGATTAATCATGAAATCAAAGCATCGTGAAATCAAAGCATCGTAAACAACACCACACACTAACCGGAAATCTGGATTACGGAATGAAATCCTTCGAACAGAGAGTAGGTTTGCTATATGCCGTCACACACACACAAGGGAACTAGGGTTTTCGAAACTAACTGTTGACTTACATGCATTCACGTATTTAAATCGTATCACAGGAATGGGCCAAGCCCATCAGAAAGACCGGGCCGACAGATGTCGAAGGATAGGGTCCTTGGTCGAAGGATATGTTTCGAGATCCTTCGAACCGGAAGTTGATCCTTCGAATCGAAGGATATGTTTCGAGATCCTTCGAACTGTATGCCATGTTTCGTGATCTAGACTAAGTCTTTTAATAATAATTCTAATATTATTTTCTACCACAGCAAGTAATCACATATAGGCAAAATGACAATACATTTCATTAAAACACAACGCGTACAATTTCAAGTCCACAATCCAAACAACTAAACAGTCAAAGTCAACGCGCATTTAATGCGAAAGTAAAAGTCAGAAACTCGAGTTGTCACATTATCCCCAACTTGAAAGAAATTTCGTCCCGAAATTTGGTACGCACTCACTGAGGAAGCTAGGTAAGTTACATCGTTCACTGATTTTCCTGGGGTGTCACATCATCCCCCCGTTGATTTGGAATTTCGTCCCGAAATTCAGTAGTAGTAGCTTCAGCCTCAGAAGTGGATGCATTGGTTTCGAATAGCTGGGGGTACTTTTCTTTCATCTGGTCTTCGCGTTCCCATGTATACTCCGGGCCACGCTGGGAGTTCCAACGAACTCGAACAAGAGGGATTCCCTTGTGTTTGAGGACCTTAACATCCCGGTCCGTGATTTCAACTGGTTCCTCGACGAACTGCAACCGCTCGTCGATAGTGAGTTCCTTAAAAGGAACTATAAGGGTCTCATCTGATAGGCATTTCTTCAGATTCGACACGTGAAATACATTGTGAACTGCACCGAGTTCAGCTGGTAGGTTTAATCTGTAGGCTACCTTGCCAATCTTTTCTGTAATTTCGAATGGTCCGACGTACCGCGGATTTAGTTTGCCCCGTTTGCCAAAACGAACCACACCCTTCCAGGGTGAAACTTTCAATAAAACCCGGTCCCCGACCTCAAATTCCAATGGCTTTCTACGCTTGTCCGCGTAGGCTTTCTGACGGTCGCGTGCTGCCGCCATGCGTTGCCGTATCTGTGCAATCTTTTATGTGGCGTCCACTACAATATCTGGACCCGTAATTTGACTATCCCCTACCTCTGCCCAACAGAGAGGTGACCGGCATTTACGTCCGTACAATGCCTCGAATGGAGCGGCTTGAATGCTGGTATGGTAACTGTTATTGTACGAGAACTCCACCAAAGGGAGGTGCTTTTCCCAGCCGTTGCCGAAATCGATAACACACGCTCGAAGCATGTCTTCTAGAGTTTGAATAGTTCGCTCAGACTGCCCATCCGTCTGAGGATGATATGCTGTGCTCATGTCTAATCGTGAGCCGAAAGATTTGTGCATCGCTTGCCAAAGCTCTGACGTGAATCGTGCATCGCGATCCGAAATAATAGAGGTGGGCACTCCGTGCCTCGAAACAACTTCCTTCAAGTAAATGTCTGCTAAAGTAGAAAACTTATCCGTTTCTTTGATAGCCAAAAAGTGAGCAGACTTTGTGAGTCGATCAACGATTACCCAAATAGTGTCATTCCCACGCTGGGATCTAGGTAAGCCCGTAACGAAATCCATGGAAATTTCTTCCCATTTCCACTGCGGTATCTTGGGCTGCTGGAGTAGACCGGCTGGTTTCTGATATTCAACCTTGACTCTCGCACAGGTTAAGCATTTTCCAACGTACGTAGCGATGTGAGCCTTCATACTAGGCCACCAATAAGTAGTGCTGATGTCGTGGTACATTTTATCCGACCCTGGATGTACCGAATAGCGAGACTTGTGAGCTTCATCCATTACGAGTTCGCGTAAACCGCCATAAAGTGGGACCCAAATACGCCCCGTTACATAGTAAGCACCGTCTTCCTTTTGTTCCATGCGTTGCCTTGAACCGCGTAAGGCTTCAGCTTTGACGTTTTCGGGTTTCAGTGCTTCTAACTGAGCAGCTCGTATCTGTGCAGGAAGACTGGACTGAATGGTAAGCTGTAGCGCTCGCACGCGCTTAGGTAGAGTGTCTTTCCGACTGAGGGCATCAGCCACAACATTGGCCTTGCCTGGATGATACTTGATGGCGCATTCGTAGTCGTTCAGAAGTTCAACCCATCTTCGTTGACGCATATTCAAATCCTTTTGCTTAAGGATATGCTCGAGACTCCTGTGATCGGTGTAAATCGTGCACCTGGTACCGTACAGGTAGTGTCGCCATATCTTAAGCGCGAAAACAACAGCTCCCAGCTCTAAATCGTGCGTTGTGTAGTTCCGTTCATGAACCTTGAGTTGCCGAGAGGCGTATGCGATAACTTTATCCCGTTGCATCAATACACAACCAAGCCCTTGTATCGATGCGTCACAATAAACCACGAAGTCATCCGTGCCCTCGGGCAGTGAGAGAATAGGCGCGCTGCAAAGCCTATCCTTTAAGTACTGAAAAGCGGTCTCCTGTGTATTACCCCATCTGTAAACGACACCTTTCTGTGTAAGCATAGTGAGTGGTTGCGCGATCTTGGAGAAGTCTTTAATAAATCGCCTGTAGTAACCTGCCAAACCCAAGAATTGGCGTATTTCTGTCGGTGTACGTGGTGCTGGCCAGTTTCTGATTGAATCAACCTTGGATGGATCGACATGAATCCCATCCTTGTTTACCACATGGCCTAAGAAGTGGACTTCACGAAGCCAGAAGTCGCATTTTGAAAACTTTGCGTACAGTTGCTCTTTTCGAAGAAGTTCCAAGATAATACGTAGATGCTGCTCGTGCTCCTCCTGACTCTTGGAGTAAATCAAAATGTCGTCGATGAAGACGATAACAAACTTATCAAGATACGGTTTGCACACCCTGTTCATAAGATCCATGAAGACTGCAGGCGCGTTCGTAAGCCCGAATGGCATGACAAGAAACTCGTAATGTCCGTAACGAGTTCTGAAAGCGGTTTTGGAGACGTCCTCATCCCGGACTCTCAGCTGATGATACCCTGACCTTAAATCAATCTTGGAATAGTAACACGACCCTTGCAACTGGTCGAATAGGTCATCTATGCGTGGAAGAGGATAACGGTTCTTCACCGTCACCTTATTGAGTTCGCGGTAGTCGATGCACATCCTGAACGTACCGTCTTTCTTCTTCACAAATAACACTGGAGCTCCCCAAGGCGAAGAGCTTGGACGAATAAAGCCCTTTTCCAAGAGCTCTTGCAGCTGTTTCGACAGTTCTTCCAGTTCGGTTGGAGCTAAACGATATGGTGCGCGGGCTATTGGCGCTGCTCCAGGTGCCAATTCGATCTGAAACTCGACTTGACGATGAGGCGGTAAGCCTGGTAAATCTTCAGGAAACACCTGAGGGAAGTCACGTACAACTGGGATATCCTCCAGCTTCTTTTCCTTTGCTGATGCATCAGTAACGAGAGCCAGAATGGCAGTATGCCCCTTTCGTAAACATTTCTGCGCCTTCAAGTAAGAGATGATGCCAACCACAGCACCACTCTTGTCGCCTTGAACTTCGAGAGGTTCTTGACTGGAGCGAGGAATACGAATAACTTTTTCCTTGCATAAGATCTCTGCGTGATGTTGAGATAACCAATCCATGCCAATGACGACATCGAAACTACCCAAAACTATGGGTATAAGATCAATCGAGAAAGTCTGACCCGCTAGAACAATATTACAACCCTTGACCACATGAGCGGCTTCTACACTTTTACCATTTGCTAGTTCTACGACGTGTTTAGTGTCTAGAGGTGTTGGTGTACGTTTTAATAAGTTACTCATTTTCATGGACATATAACTCGTATCAGCACCCGAATCAAATAAGACAGTAACGTAAATATCGTCGAGAAGGAACTTACCCATAACCACGTTAGGATCATTCACTGCATCTCCTCGACCCAACACAAATGCTCGACCACGAGCTTCATTGCCGTTGTTGTTGTTGTTGTTGTTGTTGCCCCCATTATTGTTGTTATGGTTTCCGTTGCCCTGATGGTTGTTGTTGCGGTTCTGGTTCAACTGTGGGCAATCGCGTTTGAAGTGACCTTCAGCCCCACACTTATAACACCCCCTGTTGCCCTGTTGCTGATTCTGCTGATTCTGTGGAGCTGGTTGCTGAGGCTGCTGATTCTGATTTGCAGGGCGAGCGCTTCTACAATCTTTGGCCTCGTGACCCATCTTTAAACACCTTTGACAACGGCCCTTATTGCACTGGCCGCTGTGATGCCTGTTGCAGTTGTTACACTTTGGAAGGTTTCCTCGATACCCTCCCTGTCTGTGGCTGCTCGATGAGTGCTGACTGGGACTTTGGTAACTATCCGTCTTTCGCTGCTGAGACTGTGACTGTACCGATGCTGATCCCTTGCTAGAATCCCCCTCCCATTTTCTCTTACTTTCGCTGGGAGTGGCAAGTGTAGTAGTAGCAGTAGCGGTAGCGGTAGCACTGATACGCTTTGGCAATTTGCCCTGGTCTACTGCCTGATCTGTGATGCGATGAGCGAGGCGCTGAATTTCTTGGATGTTGTTGAGGTTAGCCGACGTAACGTGGCTCTGTATTTCTGGTGCCAAACCTTTGAGATACAACTCAATTCGCTTGTATGGAGGATCTACCATAGTTGGGCACAGCACAGCCAACTCATTCGATCTTTTGGTGTAAGCTTCGATTTCCGAACCAACCATTTTCAAGTTATACAACTCGTCCTCCAACTTGTGAATGTCTTCTCTAGTGCAGTATTCCCTCTTGATCAGTTCTTTGAATTCATTCCAGGGTGTGGCGTTAGCAGCTGCCAACCCTAAGATCTGCACTTGTGCGTTCCACCAAGTGAGCGCAATCCCTTCAAGTGTGCCAGTGGCGAACTTCACCCTGCGAGCCTCAGGGCATTCACACATTTCGAAAACCGACTCGAGCTTTTCAAACCAGTGGAGGAGTCCAACTGCTCCCTCCGTGCCACTGAACGAGCTAGGACGACATTCCATGAAATTTTTGAAGGTGCACCCAGGTTGTTGCTGAGCGGGTTGACCTATTGTGTACGAATAGGGCAAAGTTAAGTACGAAAATTAATGTAGGATCTAAAGATCCTAGTGTCTATACTGCAGGGTTTACTACCTGCTTGGGCGGCTGCAACTGCCGCAGCAACGAGAGCCTCTAGCTGGGCTTGAGTCATGGTAATTCGTGCGGCCATTGATCTTCACATCAAAGGCAACATAAGTGAGAAAGGTTCGCGAATAGTGCGATGACAGAAGAGTGTAAGCACATAAGTATTCTCATGCAATGACAAGTTGTGAGCAAGGTAATGTAAGCATACTACGAGCAAAGTTCTATGCAAATTCTAGCAATGTAGGCAATAAACATAAACCTTATTACCTAGGAAGTTGAGTCTTGCACGTGGAGCGAAGCGTCGTTGTGGATCGTTGAGAGCACTGTTCTGGTTATAGTCTGGTTTTAATAAAAACGTTTTTCCATATTAAAACCAAGTTCTCTATAACCAATGGCTCTGATACCAATCTGTCACACCCCCAAAATCCACACGCGGAGTATCACCGCTTGGGAGCGTGACTGACCAGGATCAAGCCACCAATCATATTGAACATGCAATCAATATCAAGTAAAAATAAAAGTAAACCATCCATTCAACACGAAAGGTGTTCAAACAAAACCATAGTTTCAAAATGTAGCGGAAGCATAGTAAATAATCCAGTAGTAGTTAACAGTTTTAAGTGTCATAATAGTTCAAAAGAAAAGCCACGATCCTTGTCCACAACGACCCGCTTCTCCAGTGCAAGCTCCAAGTACCTAACGATCTGCAAGGCATGTAACAGAATGATCAACAAACTAGTTGAGCGAGTTCACAGTTAATAGTTTAGTTTGGGTAATAATGCGTTCGTTCAATTAAGTCTCATATCGTATCAGTTCCATCGCGGCCTCACAGGCATGTGTGCGAAGAATTAGGTTCATTAGTTCGCGACCATAGTCTTTACCGACCAGGGTGTGTGCGAAGGCAATCGATCAGTTCGCGACCATAGTCTTTACCGACCAGGGTGTGTGCGAAGGCAGTTGAGTAGTTCGTTCGCGACCATAGTCTTTACCAACCAGGGTGTGTGCGAAGGCAGTTCGATAAGTATCATTTAAGCATGCACAAACAATCATCCAACCCATTCCCACCCTGGGAACCCATGCCTTGGCTGTGTGAACTCACCTTGGTTTGCTCGGTATGCTAGGTTATGCACTCACAAGTAATTAATCACGTCCTATTGTATGCACGTATAACAAATCAGTTCATGTTCGCAATGATACGCATGCAATTTAATGTTCACATAACAGTCAGTTTGCATATCGGCACAACACGTATTGTTTCACATCAAACCATCAGCTAGTGTACACGAATACCAATGTTAACATTCATCACTAAGCATGGCATGCCAAATAAATCAAACATACATTCCAACATTCCAAAATATGTTCATAATTATATATCTTTCGGTCCACCTTTATCTTTCGGTACATTAGTGATCTTTCGACAAGCAGTTATCACAGTTATCCTTCGGACCGAATGTTATGTTTCGAACCAATGCCATCTTTCGACCAACTGTCATCTTTCGGTCAACCTAATTATGTTTCGGTCAATGCTATCCTTCGGTCAACACTATCCTTCGGTCAACACTATCCTTCGGTCAACACTACTATGGTTCGACTAACAAGCATCTTTCGACAACAACTATGTTTCGAGTAGCAAATATCTTTCGATACATATCAGTTACGTTTGATCACAATCAGTTACGGATATCACGCAGTCAATTACAGAAACAGAAACCCTAATCATCTACAGCCGTCATCATCATTAACAAGCACATTTCATCAGTTACATTACACAGAAGGCACACGATCATCTACGACAGTTACTATCATTCCCAGAAATCATTTAACGGTAACAGAATCAATCATCAACCAATCCGAATCGTCATCTATGTGTCATGTAAACATAATCATCATTCGGTTCAACTATCTAACATACATATCCGGTTATCATAACCGATCCATAAAATATTATCATTGAACATCATCAAAAACAGATCCGATAGTCATACATATCCGATTAACATACAACAATATATTGCAAGACAATAGATTAATCATGAAATCAAAGCATCGTGAAATCAAAGCATCGTAAACAACACCACACACTAACCGGAAATCTGGATTACGGAATGAAATCCTTCGAACAGAGAGTAGGTTTGCTATATGCCGTCACACACACACAAGGGAACTAGGGTTTTCGAAACTAACTGTTGACTTACATGCATTCACGTATTTAAATCGTATCACAGGAATGGGCCAAGCCCATCAGAAAGACCGGGCCGACAGATGTCGAAGGATAGGGTCCTTGGTCGAAGGATATGTTTCGAGATCCTTCGAACCGGAAGTTGATCCTTCGAATCGAAGGATATGTTTCGAGATCCTTCGAACTGTATGCCATGTTTCGTGATCTAGACTAAGTCTTTTAATAATAATTCTAATATTATTTTCTACCACAGCAAGTAATCACATATAGGCAAAATGACAATACATTTCATTAAAACACAACGCGTACAATTTCAAGTCCACAATCCAAACAACTAAACAGTCAAAGTCAACGCGCATTTAATGCGAAAGTAAAAGTCAGAAACTCGAGTTGTCACATTGTCTCGTTTTAAGTCACTAAGGCACAGGTCCGCCTAAGTATGTCTTGATAAGTCCTATGCATCATCTCCTGAAAACACATGTGAAAATAGGTACGTCAGCATAAAAATGCCTGTGAGATACATTGGTTTTGCGAAAACGGAATTCATGACTTGAGTTTGAGAAAATGTTTAGTCATGAACCTCGTATTTTGCTTTGTCTTGTAAATCATTTGAAAAACGGTAAGATCAAATGATATGTATAAATAAGAGAACAATGCATGGTTAACTGAATAACCATGTAAAAAGAGTTTGTATAAGATTTGTTGTTTGTAAATCAATGTCTTGTGAAAAGCGTGTTATTTGTATAAAATGTTCTATGTTTCAAATTGAAATGATTCAAATAACGCTACGATATGTAATACCATACAAACACTTATATATAGGAAGTACCAGCGGCGTATCCACCATGCTTGTATCATATTACACATGTCTCGTTACTTAAATCACTTACTCAAACCAAATCATCAAGATGAAATGTTTAACAACGGTGGAAATGTTCATGTATAGTCAAATGTCTATTGTCAAATGTAATCCATGTCAACGGATACAACTGGTTTACACGGTTCAATGGTTACAGACGGTTCATGAAATTGAAGGGTTAAGACGGTTCACATAGTCAAATGGTTACAACGGTTCAAAATGTAGTGTAATGTGTTCATATGCTAGATGAGCATATGCAACAGTAATGCAATGTGAAACAATGTACTACGTATGCACACAATGGGCGTACGTAGCATGAAGTGTATTGTAGAGTACAACGGTTCAAAATGTAGTGTGATGTGTTCATATGCTGGATGAGCATATGCAACAGTAATGCAATGTGCAACAATGTACTAAGTATGCACACAATGGGCATACATAGCATGTAATGTAAAACAATGTACTAAGTACGCACTCAATGGGCATACATAGCATGTGATGGAAAACGATGTACTAAGTACGCACACAATGGGCATACATAGCATGAAAATGTAATGTAAAGTGTTGTGCTAAGTATGCATACGATGGACATACATAGCATAAACACAATGAAATCATGTACTATATATGTACTATTGAACATAGCAAGTATATGATGTGAAAACAGGAAAGCATGAAAGTAACAGATAGGCACATGTGTTTCACCCCAAAACAGTTTAGAAAACAGTAAAAGAGGGGTTCAATGTACTCACCTGAGATTGCTTTGGAGTTCTTGTATAATAACCAGATAATGCTAAAGATCACGGGATATCAAACGGCACCTAATAGGTAGCTATGTTAATATACCGGACCAAATCGGAAGGATCGGACAGTACGCGGGTTCGAAAACCAAACGAGTATGGAGACTCGTGTAATATGGTTTAACAAGGCCTACATACTAAAATGAAACTTAACCTAAGTGCTTACGGTCCATCACGACCCGTTTAGGTAGCTTATGCTACCTTACGCGTCGTTCGCGTAGAACGCGTCCGGAACGCCTAACATCGTGACCACAAGGTATAACCTCGGAAGGTTATAGCTATGGTCACCTAATGTGTTTGGTCAGGTCCTAATGACCGACAAAATGGGTCGGGTTCGAAAGCATAAGCGATGGTTTAGATGGCTTACCTTACGACCCTATATAAGCACTAAACTAAAAGTGACGAGCTAAGCATGTTAGAACATGCTTAACTAAGTTTGAAAACAGGTTTGACATCAAAACAAACGGCTTTGATGCCCACGAGTAGTTTGGTTACAAAACACGCAAGAATGCGCATTTTGGCCGAAACTACGACTCGTCACTAAGCCTAGATAACGGGGTAATCAGTAGGTATGGTCACTACGGACCATGACCATCGTGATCACGCTCACGTTATGAAGTTCCATGAACTTCGCATCGACCATAAGCTGGTCAATGCAGAAAGTCAACTAAACGTTGACTTTCGGACTCGAAAAGCGAATAAAAGAGCGAAAGAAGACTTACGGAGGGTCCCCGAGTGCAAATCAAGATCAAACAGCTCAGGTATGAAACAATGGTTTCAACTTAGAGCTTTAGGATCTGATTTTGTGATTTTTACACTAAGGGGGGGGGGTATTTATAGGAAAGGTGGAACCGTTAGGATCGTTTTATCGAATATCGAGCCTTGATCACGTGCGTACATGTGTCCAGTGGATAAGTTCAGTGAACTTGACTCTTGGCTCTTCATTGGGTGAAAAGGCATTGCCCCTTGTTCGAACGAAAGGCCAGATTCTGCATTAAATGCAAAATCTTTCTGTCAGACATCCCCACGCGGCCCGCCTCACATTTGGGCAAAACTCACGCGGGCCGCCTGGCCCTCTCTGATCTGCACCACTTGCAGAATTTACACATTTGGTCCCTGTTGCGTGTTTAAGCTATTTCCAGCCCTTCTAAGACCTGTAAAGCCATCTTTAAGGCCCTAAAATGATGCCTAAACATTGGGGACATGAAACATGCCCAAAAATATGTCGGATGTCGGTTCGTTTGGCCGTATGATCGCGATGTTCGCTTAATTACGACGAAATGCGCATAAGCGTGAAAGACGATCCAAATGACGCGACGAATGGATTTTTCTCATGCCAAACACTAAGGCATAATATAAGGATGCTTACATAAATGTTTGGATGTCCGATGTATTCAGAACGTATGTTATGCGCGAAAGTGCAAACTTATGCACTTTTTGACACTTTTAGTCCCTGAATGATCCAAAAGTTTGTTTTAGCATACCAAACCCCTCAAAGCCTATTTCTAAGCTATGTAAAGGATATTTATGGTATGTTTAACCTATGGACATGTTCCGGAATGGTCGTTATAGTTCAGATTGGCATACTTTCGCAGTTTGTCAAGTTTAGTCCCTGTAAGCGAATTAACTTGTTTTTGCTATACCAAAGCCTTCAAAACTTATTTCTAAGTTATGTAAAGGTTATTTAAGGTACGTTGAGTATATGTTGATGTTCCGGAGTATTTGTCGCATTAAACTGAGTACGTTTACGCACCATTTTGCGTATAATGCTCTAGAAAGCAATGTAGAGTTTGAAATTTAACAATAATTGATATGTGCAAAACATACACATATTTATACAAGATCCGAAGTATGAAATACAATATTTCATCGGCTTGGTATTTGTTTGATGGTCGCGGTGACACAGGTGTCACAGTCTCCCCTACTTTAGGAAATTTCGTCCCGAAATTTATTCGTAGGAGTCTATTTGTGAATTTGCCAAATAACCACCAATGATATGTAAGGCAATATCTTGTCATTTCCTTAACGGTCATTCTTCCAAAACGAAAATGAACAAACGGGTCATTTTCAATGGTTGCTTCATCAGAATTGGAAATGAAGGATTACACAACGGATATTCATTTCCTCAACGGATAATCTTCAGAAACGAAAATGAACAAACGGGTCATTTTCAATGGTTGCTTCATCGGAATTGGAAATGAAGGATTACACAACGGATATTCATTTCCTCAACGGATAATCTTCAGAAACGAAAATGAACAAACGGGGTCATCTTCAACGGTTGCTTCCTCAGAGTTGGAAATGAAGGATTACACAACGGATATTCATTTCCTTAACGGATAATCTTCAGAAACGAAAATGAACTAACGGAGTCATCTTCAACGGTTGCTTCCTCAGAGTTGGAAATGAAGGATTACACAACGGATATTCATTTCCTTAACGGATAATCTTCAGAAACAAAAATGAACAAACGGGGTCATCTTCAACGGTTGCTTCCTCAGAGTTGGAAATGAAGTGTTACACAACGAATATTCATTTCCTTTACGGATAATCTTCAGAAACGAAAATGAACAAACGGGGTCATCTTCAACGGTTGCTTCCTCAGAGTTGGAAATGAAGTATTACACAACGGATATTCATTTCCTCAACGGATAATCTTCAGAAACGAAAATGAACAAACGGGGTCATCTTCAACGGTTGCTTCCTCAGATTTGGAAATGAAGGATAAACGGATATTCATTTCCTCAACGGATATTCTTCAGAAGTGAAAAATGAATAGCTAGTTCATTTTTCCTCAACGGATGCTTCATCAGAATTGGAAATGAATAGGGTTAACTCTAGACACATGACAGAACTTGATGTGATTTCTGTGCACTAAATTCCATAATTATATATGCATCCATAATTACGTAATCCCTTGCACAGTCCGCACAGTTTGTTTTGTAATGTTTTGGGGAAGGATATCAAACTTGTGACGAGGGTGACTAGACTTCCATCGGTTCCTTTTAATTAGATCGATAGGGGACCCTCTTGGTTAGGCCACCAAGGAGTCCTTTCAGCTATATCATCACATGATATCCCTAACCAGATTTTTTTGAATGAATCTGTTTAGCTAGACCACTCAAGGGGTCTAAGTATGAAGTAGTACTTTATAATCCGAGGGACTTAACTATAACATAGAAGTCCATTGAGGATTTTAAGTAATACCTTTGGGCATCCTACTATGAATCTCTTGTACACGGATATGTAAGATTCTACGAAGATTTGGATAACATAATTTGGATCACACAACAATACATAAGGAAACACATAAGCACATAGTCACATAATTGTTTAATTTGATCATAATTTGTTATTAACTTGTTATCGATTGAATACGGATATGGAAACCTGTCGACGGATCTCAATGTTCACTGGAATCTATCTGAGAAGATAGAAAGATCTCCCAAAATTCGATTTTTGATTACAAGGAATCACCACATTCGAATGAAGGTATACAACAATTAAAGACTTACGGGAAATTCCTAGGTACCCTATTAAGGATTTATAGTGGTACCTTGGGTATTCGTCTTGTGTTGTAACCTGCGCCTTGTACTTCGTTTCCTTAGAATAAACGGGTACTTAGGAATTCCGTGGAAGACGCAAGCGATTATAGAATGGGAGAATTTTGGGGGTAGTTTGTTCTTCAAGGAATACGGTTCCTTGATTGTCGGTATTGCAAGGGATATGTCGTTTATACAAGCAACCATATAAATACATTGCAATGTAAATGAAAGATTTATTTATAAACAACGATATCAACTGTTCCTTGGATCTTGACAACAAAAGAAACTTAATACATAAGACATGATTATTTCTAAACGATGTTGTCTTCTAGTCAGTCGGGTGATCATCCTTGTGCTGGATTTGCATTAGCAAGCTTTGGGCAATTTCTTCAGAAATGACCCATCTCGCCACAGTTGAAACAAGAACCTGGTAGGAAACGACCTTGAGCGGGATTGTTGCCAGCTTGGTTTGGTGCAGCTGCAGCTGGGCAGATTCTTGTTGTATGGCCTATGAGTCCACAAGTTTGGCATTTGCAGCACTGTACATTAGCGTGATGATGGAGGCTACATTGGTGGCACAAGGGTGCAGTTCCATTGTATGGTTTTCTAGCAGGGGGTTGAGCTGGTTGGGGACGGCTTGACCATTGTGAGCGACCACGGCGAAGTTCTGAGAAGCCTTTCGCTTCCTTGACTTCTTAGGAGATTCAGTCTGTTCATCCATGGTCTTTGATTCCTCGATTGGGTTCGATTCACCGGCCGATTTCTTGTCACCTTTTCGAAAAAGTTTATGCTTTCTGATCTGCGATTCAGTCAAGGTTGCAGATAGCTCAATGGCCTGACGGAGTGTGGTAGGGTTGCTACCAGTGACAATGTCTTGTACCGAGTCAGGCAGGTCGTCGATGTACCTTTCGATAGCCTTGTCGAGTGGGGCGACCATAGTCGGGCAAAGTAGACTCAACTCCTCAAACCTATCAGTATATGCCCTGTGTTCGCCACTATCTTGTTTCAAATCATCAAACTCCTTCTCCAACGCTCGTTGTTCATGACGAGGACAAAACTCTCTCATCATAAGTGCTCTCAGTTCAGCCCATGTTTGTGCTAGAGCAACATCTGCACCACGGTCTCTCATTACCCCGTTCCACCATGTAAGAGCCCTCTTCTGAAACACACTCGAAGAAAACTCGACCTTGCGATTTTCCGGACACTGCACGTGGCGAAAGGTATTCTCGATGCTCTCGAACCATTGGAGAAGCCCAGTTGCTCCCTCAGAACCACTAAACTTGAGTGGTTTAGCCGAGTTAAAGTTCTTGAAATTGCATGTACCATTGTTGTTGTTGTTGGCTTGGTTCCATTGAGCAAAGAGATTTGGGAATTGAGCAGCCATCTGCTGCGCAATAATTTCTGCCAGCTCGGCAGTTGCTATCTGGTGTTCGCGTCGAGGAGGCATTCTAAAAGAGGAAAACATGAAAGGAAACAAATAAAATGGTATTGGGTAAGAATAGGATGTTACAATCACTGACCATAATCACGGTTGATGGTCACTTGTTTGAATCATGAAGCAAACAAACAACACCAGGGCTGAATCAAAGCAAATAGATCCTCATAGTGTATCGCGAAGACATGCTCGCCTATAAGTGGACACTCACCCCAAGAGTTCCCAGGTAAGAGTGACTGGTCCGATTATGCGGATTTGTACGAACACTCTAACCTTAGACAGAAAACCCAGGGTACAGGCATTCACCCTTCCAGTTCGCACGTGTTCACACTATTTAGGACCCAAAACTTTGACGGGAGTTTTGAAAATTCAAAGGGGTTCAAAACCTTATAACAAAGGGTTCAAAACCTTACAATAGAGGGTTCAAAACCTAGTAATCAATCATCCTAGAACAGATGATTAGCTTTCAAGGCGGTTTTGATATTTATGTTCTTGTTGTGGTCGTCGCCTAAGGGTAGGTGACGGTATTGTTTTGTGACTAAACGCAAGTAAACTCACGTTAGGTTCCTAGGAAGGTTATAGACTAGGTCAAAGCATTACTAATAACCTAATTCCCTATAACCATTGGCTCTGATACCATCTTTTCTGTCACACCCCGACCACGTAGAACATACAAAACGTGGCGGAAACGTCGGGGAGTGTTGTAACAGAATCAATTGTTTCAAATCCATGGCAAATGAAGTTTCGTTTTATAAATCAAACATGAAGGTTTACATTGTCTAAACAAGAATCAAAGTGTACATAACATAAATTAACTAGTTCTTGTCTCGTTTTAAGTCACTAAGGCACAGGTCCGCCTAAGTATGTCTTGATAAGTCCTATGCATCATCTCCTGAAAACACATGTGAAAATAGGTACGTCAGCATAAAAATGCCTGTGAGATACATTGGTTTTGCGAAAACGGAATTCATGACTTGAGTTTGAGAAAATGTTTAGTCATGAACCTCGTATTTTGCTTTGTCTTGTAAATCATTTGAAAAACGGTAAGATCAAATGATATGTATAAATAAGAGAACAATGCATGGTTAACTGAATAACCATGTAAAAAGAGTTTGTATAAGATTTGTTGTTTGTAAATCAATGTCTTGTGAAAAGCGTGTTATTTGTATAAAATGTTCTATGTTTCAAATTGAAATGATTCAAATAACGCTACGATATGTAATACCATACAAACACTTATATATAGGAAGTACCAGCGGCGTATCCACCATGCTTGTATCATATTACACATGTCTCGTTACTTAAATCACTTACTCAAACCAAATCATCAAGATGAAATGTTTAACAACGGTGGAAATGTTCATGTATAGTCAAATGTCTATTGTCAAATGTAATCCATGTCAACGGATACAACTGGTTTACACGGTTCAATGGTTACACACGGTTCATGAAATTGAAGGGTTAAGACGGTTCACATAGTCAAATGGTTACAACGGTTCAAAATGTAGTGTAATGTGTTCATATGCTGGATGAGCATATGCAAAAGTAATGCAATGTGAAACAATGTACTACGTATGCACACAATGGGCGTACGTAGCATGAAGTGTATTGTAGAGTACAACGGTTCAAAATGTAGTGTGATGTGTTCATATGCTGGATGAGCATATGCAACAGTAATGCAATGTGCAACAATGTACTAAGTATGCACACAATGGGCATACATAGCATGTAATGTAAAACAATGTACTAAGTACGCACACAATGGGCATACATAGCATGTGATGTAAAACGATGTACTAAGTACGCACACAATGGGCATACATAGCATGAAAATGTAATGTAAAGTGTTGTGCTAAGTATGCATACGATGGACATACATAGCATAAACACAATGAAATCATGTACTATATATGTACTATTGAACATAGCAAGTATATGATGTGAAAACAGGAAAGCATGAAAGTAACAGATAGGCACATGTGTTTCACCCCAAAACAGTTTAGAAAACAGTAAAAGAGGGGTTCAATGTACTCACCTGAGATTGCTTTGGAGTTCTTGTATAATAACCAGATAATGCTAAAGATCACGGGATATCAAACGGCACCTAATAGGTAGCTATGTTAATATACCGGACCAAATCGGAAGGATCGGACAGTATGCGGGTTCGAAAACCAAACGAGTATGCAGACTCGTGTAATATGGTTTAACAAGGCCTACATACTAAAATGAAACTTAACCTAAGTGCTTACGGTCCATCACGACCCGTTTAGGTAGCTTATGCTACCTTACGCGTCGTTCGCGTAGAACGCGTCCGGAACGCCTAACATCGTGACCACAAGGTGTAACCTCGGAAGGTTATAGCTATGGTCACCTAATGTGTTTGGTCAGGTCCTAATGACCGACAAAATGGGTCGGGTTCGAAAGCATAAGCGATGGTTTAGATGGCTTACCTTACGACCCTATATAAGCACTAAACTAAAAGTGACGAGCTAAGCATGTTAGAACATGCTTAACTAAGTTTGAAAACAGGTTTGACATCAAAACAAACGGCTTTGATGCCCACGAGTAGTTTGGTTACAAAACACGCAAGAATGCGCATTTTGGCCGAAACTACGACTCGTCACTAAGCCTAGATAACGGGGTAATCAGTAGGTATGGTCACTACGGACCATGACCATCGTGATCACGCTCACGTTATGAAGTTCCATGAACTTCGCATCGACCATAAGCTGGTCAATGCAGAAAGTCAACTAAACGTTGACTTTCGGACTCGAAAAGCGAATAAAAGAGCGAAAGAAGACTTACGGAGGGTCCCCGAGTGCAAATCAAGATCAAACAGCTCAGGTATGAAACAATGGTTTCAACTTAGAGCTTTAGGATCTGATTTTGTGATTTTTACACTAAAGGGGGGGGGGGTATTTATAGGAAAGGTGGAACCGTTAGGATCGTTTTATCGAATATCGAGCCTTGATCACGTGCGTACATGTGTCCAGTGGATAAGTTCAGTGAACTTGACTCTTGGCTCTTCATTGGGTGAAAAGGCATTGCCCCTTGTTCGAACGAAAGGCCAGATTCTGCATTAAATGCAAAATCTTTCTGTCAGACATCCCCACGCGGCCCGCCTCACATTTGGGCAAAACTCACGCGGGCCGCCTGGCCCTCTCTGATCTGCACCACTTGCAGAATTTACACATTTGGTCCCTGTTGCGTGTTTAAGCTATTTCCAGCCCTTCTAAGACCTGTAAAGCAATCTTTAAGGCCCTAAAATGATGCCTAAACATTGGGGACATGAAACATGCCCAAAAATATGTCGGATGTCGGTTCGTTTGGCCGTATGATCGCGATGTTCGCTTAATTACGACGAAATGCGCATAAGCGTGAAAGACGATCCAAATGACGCGACGAATGGATTTTTCTCATGCCAAACACTAAGGCATAATATAAGGATGCTTACATAAATTTTTGGATGTCCGGATGTATTCAGAACGTATGTTATGCGCGAAAGTGCAAACTTATGCACTTTTTGACACTTTTAGTCCCTGAATGATCCAAAAGTTTGTTTTAGCATACCAAACCCCTCAAAGCCTATTTCTAAGCTATGTAAAGGATATTTATGGTATGTTTAACTTATGGACATGTTCCGGAATGGTCGTTATAGTTCAGATTGGCATACTTTCGCAGTTTGTCAAGTTTAGTCCCTGTAAGCGAATTAACCTGTTTTTGCTATACCAAAGCCTTCAAAACTTATTTCTAAGTTATGTAAAGGTTATTTAAGGTACGTTGAGTATATGTTGATGTTCCGGAGTATTTGTCGCATTAAACTGAGTACGTTTACGCACCAGTTTGCGTATAATGCTCTAGAAAGCAATGTAGAGTTTGAAATTTAACAATAATTGATATGTGCAAAACATACACATATTTATACAAGATCCCAAGTATGAAATACAATATTTCATCGGCTTGGTATTTGTTTGATGGTCGCGGTGACACAGGTGTCACACAAGCTAAGGCCATCCTCAGTAAATGCCGCTAACGGCACATCATGCATCTTGACCCAAACTGGAACAACTTTGATATCCTCCTTCTCCATCTTAATAGAAGCTGACCACTCTTTCAATATTATCGGAACATTTCTTATCAACCAAGGGCCATCCTCTAACATCTGATCCATCCCTTCTTTAGTCTTGAACTTGAAGAAAAAGAAACCATTTGCATTCATCATTAATCTAGATAACCCATATTTAGCCCAGTTGTTCTTTACAAAGAAATCCACCACAGGGAACGCCAAACGTTTTCCTAGAAAGTACCCATACAAAGTATTAGCATACCTGTCTGTGACTTGTTTAACCGAAGTCAATGGAATCACTACATCAGCTCCATCAACAACTTCACTCGATTCCATTGCCCTGAAGTTCACTTTAATGTTTTCCTTAGAGTTCTTCACTACATTAGCAAAGGAGATAGGAGTAGCAATACCAGCCGATTTATCCAAGCCCTGATCAGCCACCGATTTCGCTTTATCCAGACCTGAAATTGGCGTGTAACCGATACCCGGAGAGTCCCAGAACGTTGTATCCAGATTTCCTAGACTGACAGGAGCCGAACCCACTATACCACGCTTTGGCTTCAAAGTATTCCCTTCTACATCAAGAAACCGAGCTGCAATTTCTGCAAACGATGCTCGCGGCTTCCCACAAACATCCTGCTGCTTACCACCAGAACCGCTTAGATCATCCATCCCAGAATTGTCAAACCAGAATTTCGATCAATGAGCAAGTCGGCTGAAATACGTTCAATAGTAATCCAGCCGCCAAACTCTTATCGCCGACAAGAACCCTAGTTCGCTAATCGGACAATAATCAAACCCTTAGCACTGACAAGAAGCCCTAGCCGCAATCAGACCTTAACGCCGACCCCAAATCTGATGTATGCGAAACCCCTTGAACAATCAGAAACAATATGGAACAGCAAAACCCTAGGACACGAATTCGTCTGATTTCAATTGATTAATCAATTGGGTTTTTGCCGTCACTTCAAGCACCAAATAGAAAAACAAATTCGGGAAAAACAGAACCCTAAACCACGAAATTAATCTGATTTCAATGGATTGGAACCTAAAGAACAAAAGATGAATCTTTAGATGCAAACCGAAATCAAATCAGACCAAGAATTGAAGAAAATCGGCTAGGGTTTCAATGAGAATCCCAAATCGCCAAAATCGCTTCCCTCTGCTAGGGTTTCCCCTATGTCGAAAAAAAAACCAGCTCTCTAAAATAAAGTTAAAGTATAGGGAACTTGAAATGTGCTAAAAAATATCTCAGATGTCGGTTCGTTTGGTTGTACGGTTGCGTTGTTCGGTTAATTATGACGGAAATCGTAACGAACGCAAAAACGATCCAAATTACGTGACGAATGGAATTTCATCATGATACCAATTGTAGGTCCCCTTGATGTATGGATCTTTCACAGAATTGTCTGTGACACTCGAGGTTTTTCCGAACGATCACCTTGTAATATTTCGTATGTATATAAATATTATTAAATGAAAACGTGATTTTTGCATGATATGTGATGTATGTATGTATTATATATATATATATATATATATGAGAGCCGAAACCACGACCCGAGACCATGACTCGCAACCGGGCGGTTGCGAGTGGGCCACTCGGTCTCGAGTGGGCCGTTGAGCCGAAACCGGTTTGGGCCGAAACCCCAAGCCCAACCCAAAACCCCCCTTAGTCTTGTTGACACTTGGTATATATCCCACCTTTCCCCCACTTCTTTCATTTTACACAACACACCAACACATACACTCCTTATTTCTCTCTCAACTAGAACACCCCAAAACAACATCCCAACCTTCTCCAACTTTCGGATTCAAGCAAGGGATTTCGGACAAGGACTCGGTCAAGCTCGGATCACTCGGACACTTCATCTTCTCTCATTTTCTTCCCTTGTCTTCGGCTCTTTCTTCTCCTAACCGGTTAGTGTCCTAGTTTGTGTATAGATTTATGTGTAATGGATGCCTTGTATATGCTTGCTTGAATGATATGTATATGAAATAGAAAAATGTTTGGTTAGTAGTTTATGCATGATTATTAGGTTGTTTTGGAAAGTTTGTGAATATGTGTTAACATGACTAAAATGACTTGATATTGGTAGTTTACAAGTGTTCATAGCCAACTACACTATGCTTTAAAGTTTCTTGCAAAAAAATGATGTTGATAAACATAAGATTTCGGCTATATATTGTATGTTCTTTGTTCTTGCCATGATAATCTTGTCATAAATATGTGATTTTTGGTTCATAAAAGGTATGATTTGTTATAGTGAAAACCCTAGAAAAATATGAATATAGGATGAACTTGTTGAATGAGGGTTTGAAGATTCAAAAATGGCAAAGTTTGATCTATCTTTACTAGTATTCAGATTAGGAAAAGTGTTAGTGAAATATTATTGGTAGTTTCCTAATCTGGGTCTGATTTTATGTGTACAATTTGGACTGTCATACCTGCATCATCACGTGTGTATGAAAGTGACAGATTACGACTCGCAACCACGGCATTACGACTCGAAACCACACGGTTGCGACTCGCAACCAAAGCATGACAAGTCGAAACCACGAGATTGCGACTCGAGACCACGCCGTTGCGACTCGCAACCAAAACGTGACAACTCGAGACCACGGTTACGACTCGCAACCATATCGTGACAAGCCGAAACCACCTGGTTGCGACTCGAGACCAGCTGGTTGCGAGTGGGCTGTTCATTTTAGTTATTGGGCCATTCTGTGTTGGACTATCTGTTAAATGGACTATGTGTTGCTGTGTTCTGTTTGACTGTGTTACTGTTAGGGCCGGCCCAATAACCCCACGACTATTTACTTGTATGCATGTTATGTGCCTGTATATGTTCTTACGTGATTACTTGTACACCGAACCTGACCTATACCGGTAACCATGTTAGGACGTGGTGACCAACGTGATTGACAAGTAACCTAAACCTACCGAGCAACCCAAGGTGAGTTCACAACTTAAAAGCATGCGTCCCGGTGGTTTGGGACACGAGACTAACAACTCTATCCCCTGGTAAAAGGGGATACCATTTACATACCTTCCCTAGTTATTGGGAACAAAACTTACTTTTCCTTCCCGGGTATTGGGAAACCTTTTGGTTAATTACTGTTTATACGGATTGCAACTAACGGCACTAAACGAAACTCTATCACTCAAGTCCCTACTACAAATACCGATTAGTCGCCGGGTTAGGCGAACGGGTTATTAGTTGATAGCGCTATTTAGGTGTTTACCAGCCTCACCCCGTGCCCTGGTTTGGGACGGGCGTGAACTAATGAACTCAGAAATCCGTCAATGATGATAGAACATTGACATCGGGGCATCCTGCGGATACGCAACGGTTACCTAGTGTTCGGTATTGGAAAAACAGTTTAGTCGCTAACTTTTGGGGTAGCTCCCCAGGGCATGTATAAACGGATAAATTAACCGGTGAAACAAAGTTTTTGGTAATTAAAACTGGACAACTAGTGAACTCACTCAGCATTATTGTTGACCCCTTACTGCATGCTTTGCAGGTAACCAGTGACGAAGGAGCTTGCAGCTTGGGGACGTGTAGTGTCTGTCCACCCTGGTGTTGGGTGTTACCTCATTTTGAATCATGAACTTGTTTTTAAACTACCGTACTTATGCTTCCGCTACTTATGACTGTTTTGAAACTTAAAACCTTAAACTCTGAACTTAATATTTGCTAAGCTTATGAATAGTAAGTATTACTTTTGTTATCCACTTAAGTATTCGGTATAATTGGTGGCTGGATCCTGGTCAGTCACGCCCTCGAAGCGGGTGTTATCCGCAGGTGGATTTTGGGGGTGTGACAGATTGGTATCAGAGCCATTGGTTATAGTGAACTTGGTTTTAAAAAGGGGAAAATCTTTTTGGAGAAAACCAGACTATAACCCGTGACTCGCGACGACACTACACTCCAAGTGCAAGGCTCAACACTTTTGACCTCATAGCTCGGACCAGTGTCTACTTGTTGCTTACTTTATGTTTCCTGTTATGCTATACGTACTAGTGTGCCTAAACTAGATAGATACACCTCTCTCTTCTATCTCATTCTCGCTACACTACGACATCACACTCATACTGTGTTTTCTGGTTATGAAGACAATGAGTGGACGTGGAAGGGGAAACATCAACATGACGCAGGCTCAGTTCACTAACCTGCTCAACACAGTGGCTGCGGCTTTTGCAGCTCACCCTATAGGTCAGCATGCACCTGCGCAACCACCAGTGTGTACTTTCAAAACTTTCATGGATTGCAAGCCTCTCCCTTTCAACGGCACTGAGGGTGCCATAGGTCTTCTGCATTGGATTGAGAAAATTGAAGCTGTTTTTGCCGTTTGCGAGTGTCCTCCTGCAAATTGGGTGAAATTTGCTACTGCTACGCTCGAAGGAAGCGCGCTTTCTTGGTGGAAGGCGCAGATTCAGATGTTTGGGTTGGAAACTGCAAATGCTACTGCGTGGGAGGATTTCAAGGATATGATTAAGGATGAATACTGTCACCGGGATGACATCCACAAGCTTGAGAATGAGTACTATGAACTCAAGATGGTTGGGTCGGAAATTGAAACATACACCAAGCTGTCAAATGACTATGCCGCTCTTTGCCCAAACATGTCACGACCAATGTACCGAAGGATCGAACTGTATATCAAAGGTTTGGCTCCAGAGATTCGAAGCCATGTCACTTCAGCCAACCACACTACCATTCAGCCGATTGTTCGACTTGCTCACAAACTCACTGATCAGGCTGTAGAGGAGGGCAGGCTGCCCAAAAGGATCAGTGCTACCGTCGGAACTTCTAGTGACAGCAAGCGTAAGTGGGAAGGAAGTCAAAGCAAGGATGCTAACCCCACTCAGGCCCCAGCGCAGCAAAGGAAAACTGAAAGCAACAAAGGCACTCAGCAACAGGGTGGCTACCGGGGAAGCTACCCTAAGTGCAACAAGTGTAACAAGCACCACAATGGGGCATGTAACAAGGGCCAGTGTCAGCGATGCCACAAGATGGGGCACGAAGCCAAGGATTGTAGAAGCCAGTTCCCAGCAAGACAGAATCAGCAACAACCCCAACAGCAGCAGCAGCAGCAGGGAAACAACCGGGCATGTTTTAAGTGTGGAGCTGAGGGGCACTTTAAGAAGGATTGCCCTGAACTGAATCAGAACCGCAACAATAATCAGGGAGCTGGGAACAACAATCGGAACAACAATGCTGGGAATGGTGCTAGAGGAAGAGCTTTCGTGATTGGAGCTGGTGAAGCAAGGAATGACCCCAATGTCGTGGCGGGTAAGTTCCTACTCGATGATCGTTATGTTTCTGTGTTATTTGATTCCGGTGCCGATGCTAGTTATGTATCCCTACGTATTAGTAAGAAGCTTAAGCGTCCGCTTTCGTTACTAAGTTCTCCTCATATCGTCGAGTTAGCTAATGGTAGAGACATCGAGGTCTCACATGTTGTCAAGGGTTGCAAACTAGAGTTGTCTGGTCAGACATTTAGTATCGATCTTTTCCCTGTTACTCTTGGAAGCTTCGACGTCGTTGTTGGTATGGATTGGTTATCCAAGCATCGCGCTGAGATCCTCTGTCAAGAGAAAGCAGTTCGTATTCCTCGCCGTTCTGGCAAACCCCTCATTGTACAAGGTGGCAAAAGTGGAGAAATCTCCGGCGTTATTTCTTTCTTGAAGGCCCAGAGGTGTTTACGAAAAGGGCACACCGCTATCTTAGCACTTGTTACCAACACGCAGGAAAAGGAAAAGAGGATTGAAGACTTTCCAGTAGTGCGTGACTACCCCGAGGTATTTCCTGAGGAACTACCTGGACTCCCTCCCCATCGTCAGGTCGAATTCCAAATCGAGCTAGCTCCCGGAGCAGCGCCAATAGCTCGTGCACCGTATCGACTAGCCCCCGCAGAATTGAAGGAACTCTCTACTCAACTACAGGAACTTTTGGATAAAGGGTTTATCCGCCCTAGTTCATCACCCTGGGGAGCACCGGTACTCTTTGTTAAGAAGAAGGATGGCACGTTCCGAATGTGCATTGACTACCGTGAGTTGAACAAGGTTACCATCAAGAATCGCTACCCTCTCCCGCGAATCGACGATTTGTTTGATCAACTGCAAGGATCGAGCTACTATTCTAAGATTGACTTGCGATCAGGCTACCATCAGTTAAGGGTCCGTAATGAAGATATTTCCAAGACTGCGTTCAGAACTCGTTATGGTCATTATGAATTCCTCGTTATGCCCTTTGGAATGACCAACGCGCCTGCAGTATTCATGGATCTTATGAACCGAGTATGCAAACCCTACCTCGACAAATTTGTGATCGTGTTTATAGACGACATCTTGATCTACTCGAAAAGTCAGGAAGAGCATGAACAACACCTACGCCTTATCCTCGAACTCCTTCGCAATGAGCAACTGTACGCCAAGTTCTCGAAATGCGACTTCTGGCTTCGGGAAGTCCATTTCCTTGGGCACGTGGTTAACAAGGACGGAATCCACGTCGACCCGGCTAAGATCGACTCTATAAAGAATTGGCCTACCCCTAAGACTCCAACTGAAGTTCGCCAATTTTTGGGATTGGCAGGTTACTACCGCAGATTCATTCAGGGATTCTCAAAGATTGCACAACCCCTCACTACGCTCACTCAGAAAGGCGTCACCTACAAGTGGAAAGAAGCACAGGAATCTGCTTTTCAGAGGCTTAAGGATAACCTCTGTAGTGCTCCTATTCTCTCGTTGCCTGAAGGCACTGACGACTTCGTGGTTTATTGCGATGCGTCTATTCATGGGCTCGGTTGCGTGTTAATGCAACGCGAGAAAGTTATTGCCTATGCATCCCGACAACTCAAGACACACGAAAGGAATTACACTACGCACGACTTAGAACTAGGAGCAGTGATATTTGCGCTTAAGATATGGAGACATTACCTGTACGGTACCAAGTGCACCATTTACACCGATCATAGGAGTCTCGAGCATATCTTCAAGCAGAAGGAATTAAACATGCGACAACGCCGATGGGTTGAACTTTTGAATGATTATGAGTGCGCCATCAAGTATCATCCGGGCAAGGCCAATGTCGTGGCAGACGCCCTCAGCCGAAAGGACACTATACCACGGCGCGTGCGAGCATTACAACTTACCATCCAGTCTAGTCTCCCTACCCAGATTCGAAATGCTCAGAATGAAGCACTGAAACCGGAAAACATCAGGGCTGAGTCCCTGCGAGGATCGAGACAACAACTAGAACAAAAAGAAGACGGCGCCTACTATGTGGCAGGGCGCATTTGGGTCCCACTTTACGGAGATTTACGAGAGCTTGTGATGGACGAAGCCCATAAGTCCCGTTATTCAGTACATCCTGGTGCAGATAAGATGTACCACGACTTAAGGACCCCTTACTGGTGGCCTGGCATGAAAGCCCACATAGCAGCCTACGTTGGCAAATGTTTGACCTGCGCAAGAGTCAAGATCGAGTATCAGAAACCAGCAGGCCTACTACAGCAACCCGAAATCCCGAAATGGAAATGGGAACAGATTTCCATGGATTTTGTTACAGGGCTACCTAGATCTCAACGCGGGAATGATACTATCTGGGTGATAGTAGATCGTTTGACTAAGTCTGCACACTTTCTGGCCATTAAGGAAACAGACAAGTTTTCTACCTTGGCAGAAGTCTATTTAAAGGAAGTAGTCTCCAGGCACGGGGTGCCAACTTCTATTATTTCCGACCGAGACGCTCGTTTTACTTCCGAGTTGTGGCAAGCTATGCACAAATGCTTTGGCTCACGTTTGGACATGAGCACCGCTTATCACCCGCAAACGGATGGGCAGTCTGAACGCACCATCCAAACCCTGGAAGACATGCTTAGAGCATGTGTGATCGATTTTGGCAAGAACTGGGAGAAGCATCTACCGTTGGTGGAATTCTCCTACAACAACAGCTATCACACTAGTATTCAGGCGGCACCTTTTGAGGCATTGTACGGTCGTAAATGCCGATCACCTCTTTGCTGGGCGGAAATAGGTGACAGTCAGCTCACAGGCCCAGAACTAGTGGTAGACACAACAGAAAAGATTTCCCAAATCAGGCAACGCATGGCGGCAGCTCGTGACCGTCAGAAAAGCTACGCTGACAAGCGTAGGAAACCGTTAGAATTCCAGGTCGGGGACCGGGTTCTACTTAAAGTCTCACCCTGGAAGGGTGTGGTTCGTTTCGGTAAACGAGGCAAACTGAATCCACGGTATGTTGGACCATTCGAAATTACCGAGAAAATCGGTAAGGTTGCTTATAGATTGAACCTGCCTGCAGAGCTAAGTGCAGTGCACAACGTATTTCACGTATCTAACCTGAAGAAGTGTATGTCGGATGAAACACTTGTGATTCCTTTTAAGGAACTGACGATTGATGAACAGCTACACTTTACTGAGGAACCGATTGAGATCATGGATCGAGAAATCAAAACCCTCAAACGTAGCCAGATACCCCTTGTGCGAGTTCGTTGGAACTCACGACGCGGCCCAGAGTTTACCTGGGAGCGGGAAGACCAGATGAAGTCTAAGTATCCCCAGCTGTTCCCAAACGAAAACCCCAGCACTGAAGCTACAACCGAATTTCGGGACGAAATTCCAAACTAACGGGGGGATGATGTGACACCCCGTTAAAACACGCTAGCTTGGCAGTGGCTGCTTCAACTTTCGGGACGAAAGTTCTTAAAACTTGGGGATAATGTGACACTCGAGGTTTTTCCGAACGATCACCTTGTAATATTTCGTATGTATATAAATATTATTAAATGAAAACGTGATTTTTGCATGATATGTGATGTATGTATGTATTATATATATATATATATATATGAGAGCCGAAACCACGACCCGAGACCATGACTCGCAACCGGGCGGTTGCGAGTGGGCCACTCGGTCTCGAGTGGGCCGTTGAGCCGAAACCGGTTTGGGCCGAAACCCCAAGCCCAACCCAAAACCCCCCTTAGTCTTGTTGACACTTGGTATATATCCCACCTTTCCCCCACTTCTTTCATTTTACACAACACACCAACACATACACTCCTTATTTCTCTCTCAACTAGAACACCCCAAAACAACATCCCAACCTTCTCCAACTTTCGGATTCAAGCAAGGGATTTCGGACAAGGACTCGGTCAAGCTCGGATCACTCGGACACTTCATCTTCTCTCATTTTCTTCCCTTGTCTTCGGCTCTTTCTTCTCCTAACCGGTTAGTGTCCTAGTTTGTGTATAGATTTATGTGTAATGGATGCCTTGTATATGCTTGCTTGAATGATATGTATATGAAATAGAAAAATGTTTGGTTAGTAGTTTATGCATGATTATTAGGTTGTTTTGGAAAGTTTGTGAATATGTGTTAACATGACTAAAATGACTTGATATTGGTAGTTTACAAGTGTTCATAGCCAACTACACTATGCTTTAAAGTTTCTTGCAAAAAAATGATGTTGATAAACATAAGATTTCGGCTATATATTGTATGTTCTTTGTTCTTGCCATGATAATCTTGTCATAAATATGTGATTTTTGGTTCATAAAAGGTATGATTTGTTATAGTGAAAACCCTAGAAAAATATGAATATAGGATGAACTTGTTGAATGAGGGTTTGAAGATTCAAAAATGGCAAAGTTTGATCTATCTTTACTAGTATTCAGATTAGGAAAAGTGTTAGTGAAATATTATTGGTAGTTTCCTAATCTGGGTCTGATTTTATGTGTACAATTTGGACTGTCATACCTGCATCATCACGTGTGTATGAAAGTGACAGATTACGACTCGCAACCACGGCATTACGACTCGAAACCACACGGTTGCGACTCGCAACCAAAGCATGACAAGTCGAAACCACGAGATTGCGACTCGAGACCACGCCGTTGCGACTCGCAACCAAAACGTGACAACTCGAGACCACGGTTACGACTCGCAACCATATCGTGACAAGCCGAAACCACCTGGTTGCGACTCGAGACCAGCTGGTTGCGAGTGGGCTGTTCATTTTAGTTATTGGGCCATTCTGTGTTGGACTATCTGTTAAATGGACTATGTGTTGCTGTGTTCTGTTTGACTGTGTTACTGTTAGGGCCGGCCCAATAACCCCACGACTATTTACTTGTATGCATGTTATGTGCCTGTATATGTTCTTACGTGATTACTTGTACACCGAACCTGACCTATACCGGTAACCATGTTAGGACGTGGTGACCAACGTGATTGACAAGTAACCTAAACCTACCGAGCAACCCAAGGTGAGTTCACAACTTAAAAGCATGCGTCCCGGTGGTTTGGGACACGAGACTAACAACTCTATCCCCTGGTAAAAGGGGATACCATTTACATACCTTCCCTAGTTATTGGGAACAAAACTTACTTTTCCTTCCCGGGTATTGGGAAACCTTTTGGTTAATTACTGTTTATACGGATTGCAACTAACGGCACTAAACGAAACTCTATCACTCAAGTCCCTACTACAAATACCGATTAGTCGCCGGGTTAGGCGAACGGGTTATTAGTTGATAGCGCTATTTAGGTGTTTACCAGCCTCACCCCGTGCCCTGGTTTGGGACGGGCGTGAACTAATGAACTCAGAAATCCGTCAATGATGATAGAACATTGACATCGGGGCATCCTGCGGATACGCAACGGTTACCTAGTGTTCGGTATTGGAAAAACAGTTTAGTCGCTAACTTTTGGGGTAGCTCCCCAGGGCATGTATAAACGGATAAATTAACCGGTGAAACAAAGTTTTTGGTAATTAAAACTGGACAACTAGTGAACTCACTCAGCATTATTGTTGACCCCTTACTGCATGCTTTGCAGGTAACCAGTGACGAAGGAGCTTGCAGCTTGGGGACGTGTAGTGTCTGTCCACCCTGGTGTTGGGTGTTACCTCATTTTGAATCATGAACTTGTTTTTAAACTACCGTACTTATGCTTCCGCTACTTATGACTGTTTTGAAACTTAAAACCTTAAACTCTGAACTTAATATTTGCTAAGCTTATGAATAGTAAGTATTACTTTTGTTATCCACTTAAGTATTCGGTATAATTGGTGGCTGGATCCTGGTCAGTCACGCCCTCGAAGCGGGTGTTATCCGCAGGTGGATTTTGGGGGTGTGACATTGTCAATCTAATCAAGAGTGCAGAATCCTGTTGATCAGAATATTGCAGAATGAGTAGAAACAGAAATCAGCAATTCACTTTCAAACCGGATCTTTATTGATTAACTATCAAACTGATTACAATCAATCAAGATCCTCACACACTCAAATTCGTCCAAGCCTAGCTCTCATGAATTCTAATGCCTCTCAAACTCTGTTTTGGCTGATTAATCTAAACCTTAAAGCCTAACCTTGTTTATATAACACAAGGTTGCAACTGGGCTAGGTCAAACACTCTTGGGCTGCGAATTGGACAGGCCCAATTCGCCCCCCATCACCCAATCTGGGTTTAGTTTAGCCCAAACTCAATTATCTCACTAATACAAAGCTAAACCCGCTAACCGTTTATCGTTTAACTAATTACAAGATATCCAAAGACCAAATCTAAGCTGTTGTCACAAATATGCACCAACAACTCCCCCTTGACAATAGCTTCATAAAAACTTTGTCTTCAGTCAAAACTTTGTCTTCAGTCTTCTTGCAATCTTCAAGTAATCTTGCACTGTCTTTGGTCTTTGGATAGCTTCAGCTTCAACAGCTTCTGTCAGCAACAAACTGTCAGCAACAGACTCCCCCTAAGCTGATGCATCCAATCACCAAATCTTCAACACGTTAGCACTTGAGTAAACTCCAGTTTAGCATTTGCACAGCAATCTTCAAACTCTTCACTTTGTCTCCAATGTAGAAAGGAGGTTCTACCATGCATCCAATCAAACTCTCATCTTCTCAGCAAAAAACTGCTTCAATCCGTATACTATAAAACAAACATCTCGAGAAACCATAAGAATTTTTCAACAAAAGTTAAATAAATTATTATTTTTCAAGAGATTAGTTAAACTGTATTACAGATTAAGCTTTTTCAACTTATCACCAACACGCAAAACTTTTTGTTCAACACAGAAGAACCTGCCTAATTTTGAAATTTTGAACTCACTTTCTAACACCGTCTCCCCCTATTAGTAACAATTCCTCCAAGAATAACAGTTTTCCGTACGTTAAGAATTTTGAACAGAAAAAGACACTATTTTTGGATTTTTATAGTTTTTGAAAGCAAGTAAATACAAAAGCAATAAACACTCTATTTTTGTGAGAATCACTGGTAAGAAGATCGTATCAGCACAATCAAACTGTTTCACACAATTAGATAATTCTTTATATAATTTTTCAGTGAAAAGCAGTTCAAGACGATTACCAGTATGTTTTTCCACTTAAACAAAAATGCATGAACATTTCAAGTACCATTACCGTATGATATGTTAAGGTAATTTTATTATACTGAAATACTAGTGTGTCCCACTTCAGGATATACCCCCGCGATCAAGGTATGCACAAAGATTCATCGTAGTAGGTGAGTATACTGATGTCATCCTTTAAGATATCCTGAACGTGCCTAGGTCTGCATATAATCTGTTTTATCATGTTTTGATTGCTTAACAATGAACACCCAAATAAATACTGATCAAATCCTGGAAATATAAACAACACACTCTATCATGCAAGTATCTTCCCTACCACATATTTCACAAGTCCAATCCAAAGTTCTGAAATCTTAACTGGGAATAGGTTGAGAAGAGAACAGAATAGATCTTTAGCAGAGATGGTATAATATACTGATCAAATGAGTTTTTCTCAGTTTGATATAGGTTTCTTGGGTTTCTTTTGGGCACTTGAGGGCCTCTTTCGGGTGTATTAGATCTATAGCGCGACAACGTACAGCTAGGTCAGCATGTATCTGGATGCAGCAGAGGAGATACACGACTTTTTTCAGAGAAGATTTCAGAATCAGATCAAAATTGTGTGTATCGGGAAAATAAACAGACATTCAAATAGAAATGAGCTAATTCCAAATGACGTTCTTTCCTGGGGTCATGTACAATTTTAGTTCTGAACAGAAAGACAGCCAAGATATCCCCAGATGAAATAACAGTATAAAGACCCAAAACTTCAGATTTTCGCAATCTATCAACGCAAGAATTAAGGTCATTAAACCATACACCACTGATGTGTTCCCCACTCATATTCAGTTCATTTAAGTTTATATCACATTGGTAAGTTGATTATTTCATGCTTTTTGCCTACTAGTACATCATATGATGAAGCTGCTATCACACTTAAGCAATTTATGATTCAATTTCAGTGTGACAGTCTGACTTGCAGATGTACTATCATTTCTTCTTTTTCACACAGTGATAACTCATTTTTGATTTTTCTATTTTTTTATGTTTTTGATTTTTCAAATGTTTTCGTATTTTTGATTTTTAAGAAAAACAGTAAACTATTTACAAAATTCTTATGAAAAACTAGTTATTCAGGATTCCTCATCCCGTTGAGTTCGACTAAATTTTCAAAGCGAGCCCTATCAAATGCTTTAGTATAAAGATCTGCCAGGTTATCTTCTGTGTCGACTCGATGAAGTTCAATCAGTCACTTTTCAGCACAATCCCGTATAAAATGATGACGTATGTCAATATGTCTTGTGCGACTGTGTTTCACGGGATTATTAGTTATATATATTGTGGCATTATTGTCTATCATAATAGGAGTACGAGTGAAATCCAAACCGTAATCGCGCATCTGCTGTTGTATCCAGAGAACCTGAGAGCAGCAGCTACCCGCAGCAATATATTCAGCTTCACACGTAGAGGTAGACACACAAGATTGCTTCTTGCATTGCCAAGACACAATACTGCCTCCTAAGAACTGACAACCACCTGTTGTAGACTTTCTGTTTGATTTGCATCCTCCAAAGTCCGAGTCAGTGTAAGCAACAAACGTCAAATCACTATCAGCTGGATACCACAACCCAAGCTTAGGTTTCCCCTTCAAGTAACGAAGAATCCGCTTCACTGCTTTCATGTGTGACTCTTTTGGATTCGCCTGATATCTGGCACACAAGCATACGTCAAACATAATGTCGGGTCTTGAAGCAGTCAAGTACATTAGAGAACCAATCATTGCCCTGTATTGAGTAGGATCAACGTCTTCAGTACTTTCATGATCTGGGCCAAGATTGTGATTTTCACATATGGGTGTGTTGGAAGTAGAGCAATCATTCATTTTGAACCGACTGAAAATGTCATACACATACTTTGTTTGATGAATAAACATCCCATCCGCCTTCTGTTCAACTTGTAATCCCAGAAAGCAAGACAGCTCACCCATAGCACTCATTTCGAACTTGCTCTTCATCACCTGCTCGAATTCTTTACACATGTTTTCATCAGATGACCCAAAGATGATGTCATCCACGTACACCTGTACCAGCAGAAAATCTTCCTTCTTCCTCTTGATGAACAGTGCACTGTCGATCTGACCTCTTTCAAAACCATTTTTTATCAGATGTGTAGACAGTGTCTCGTACCACGCCCTGGGAGCTTGATGTAACCCATACAAAGCCTTATCAAGTTTATACACTCGATCTGGATAATCTGGATCAACGAACCCATCTGGTTGTGAGAGATACACCACTTCTTGGACTTTCCCGTAAAGAAACGCACTCTTCACGTCTAGTTGGTAAACTTTGAAGCCCTTGAAAGTTGCGAAGGCTAAAAACAAACGAATTGCCTCCGACCTTGCCACTTGTGCAAACACTTCATTGTAATCTATCCCTTCTTGCTGATTGAAACCTTTGACAACCAATCGAGCCTTGTTTCGCGTGACTATACCTCTTTCATCCTACTTGCACCTAAATACCCATTTAGTTCCAATCTCTCTTTCGCCTTTAGGAAGATTAACCAACTCCCAAACCTTCAACTTCGCAAACTGGGCCAATTCCTCTTGCATAGCCTCAACCCATGAATTGTCTTTAAGAGCCATGTGAATGTTCTTCGGCTCTCTTGGGAAATAAAGCAACTATACAAGCACTCGTTCACAATCCCAGTCTTCTCAATCGACATAAATAACCCTGTATTTGCTGCTATGCTTCTTCTTGTCTGAACACCTGCAGTAGGATCTCCAAGTATCATGTCAACTGGATCATCTCTATTTGCTCGTGTAGTAGCAACAGCATCGATTTCTAAATTGTCAACTAGGTTTGATCCAACCTCCCCCTGAATATTCTGATCTACAAATGGATTAATGAAATCCTCCCCCTGATTGGGTTCGGGTTCACTATCACTTGAATCAGTATCAGCAGCATCTTGGGAAGTTTCCGGAGCATCTGTCATATCAACATTCGATCTAGGCATGGACTCGCCTTTATCATCTCCATTTATCACTGTTTGAATCAGCTGAGACTCATCTGCATTGGAAAACTCAGGAATATTAAATGATTTAAAAACACTTTCATAATCATATAATATAGCTGGTCCACTCGTTGATTGTTGAGGTTTGTAAGAAGTAATTTCCACATTAAACACAACCTCAATTTTACCAGTTTTTAGATTAAAAACCCTTTTATTCGGTGTGCCAGGTACGTAACCTAGAAAGTAGCCTTCGTCAGCCACCTCACCGAATTTTTGTTTATCTTTATTTCGCACAATGGTGCAGGGTAATCCAAATGGTTCAAAGCCTTCTAAGTTTGGTTTCTTGTTAAACATTAATTTATGACAAGTTTAGTTAAAACGTTTAACAGTCAAAACTTTGTTTAGGACATAGCAAGCTGTATTCACAGCTTCTCCCCAGAAAAGAACTGGTAGCTTAGAATCTGAAAGCATCGTCCTAGCGGCTTCAATCAACGTCCTGTTTTTTTCCTCTCAGCAACTCCATTCTGTTGAGGCGTATAAGGAGCAGAATATTGATGTTCAATTCCCTTGCGAAGACAATAGAGATCCAGAATACGATTCTTGAACTCCGTGCCATTATCACTCCTTATCCTCTTGATCTTTGCATCATGGACGTTTCCCAATTTTGTAAAAAGATCTATCAACATCTCTGCTGTCTCATCTTTTGTACCTAAAAAGAAAACCCATGAATAACGTGAGTAATCATCAGTGACAACTAAACAATAGTACTTTCCACCAATGCTCCTCACGTTCACTGGACCGAATAAATCCATGTGAAGTAATTCATAAGGGGCATCTATGGAATTTACTGTTTTTGATTTGTGAGGTTTCTTGTGTTGTTTTCCCTTTTGACATGGAAGACATTTATCTTCCACTTGAAACCTCTGCAATGGAACCCCTTTCACTAATTCATTTTTAACAAGGTAATTCATTTTTCGATAGTGAATATGGGCCATGCGTCTGTGCCACAACATCGATTCAGCTTCAGATGCTTTTGATAGTAAACACGCCACCACAGCAGTCAGATCCTTAGCACCCATTTCCATGACATAAGTGTCATTTCTCCTTGGCGCTCGCATCACTATCCAATCGTCCGGTATCTCCAAACCTGGTTTCAACACTAATGCTTCATTCTTGGTAAAATGGACCGAGTGACCCTTGTCGCAGACTTGTGACACGCTCATCAGATTGTGTTTAAGCTGCTCAACATAATTCACTTTGTCCAGTGTGATCTTTCCATTGGTCACTTTCCCTCGTCCTGTGATTCTACCACCTTTAGCACCCGCAAAAGTCACATGTCCTCCATCATAATCTTCAAATTCAGTCAACAACCTTGCATCCCCCGTCATGTGCCTGGAGCAGCCACTATCAACATACCACAAGTTGATAATCCTCCTTAGCAGCTCCTGCACACACCAACCAAAAAATTAGTTAGATTGGGGGACCCAAGCCTTAATGGTCTTGGGTCGTCCAAATTCACCAACCACTGGAACATCCATCCAATATCCATTACTCCTAACTGGAGTCTTGGATCTCAGACCTGTTGGAATTTGATTTTGATTTCCGCTAGGTCTTTGGTCCTGAGGGTTCCTATATGTGTTTGGACTATTTGATCTTTGAAAATTTTGATTTTGATTCCAAGAAGCATTATTGTTGTAATTTTTAAAGCCATTGTTATAAAAATTTTGACCACCATTATTTTGGTATTGATTTTGATATTGACCTTGACTTCTGAAATTATTAGAATTTTGATTGTTCATTCTTGGTGAACTGCTTCTAGGTCTCTCAAATCTGCCTGGTGGAGATTTAGGCTGAAATCTTGGTTGATTTCTTTGAAAACGAGGAACTTGTGGAGTTCCTTTTTCAGCCTTATCCACACCAACAGCAACTTTCTCTGGTTGCTTAGGAGCAGATTTCTTTGGAGAGTTGGACTCTCTCTCCTGCTTATCACCACTCTTCTCTGGTGACTTCTCTCTCTTCCTCTCACTAACTTGTGCTTCACTCTTTTTGTTAGGACAGCAGCTAGCTACATGTCCTTTGGTGTGACATTTGAAGCACGACATCTTTTTCGAAGACTTCTTCTCTGAAGCCTTTGAACTAGATTCAGGCTTTGATGATGATGCTTTAGAAGAATCTGGTTCAGTTTGCTTAGTTTCAGAATTTTATTTGTTCTTGTTTTTAGCAAACTCTACATTAGATTCGTTTTCAATAACAGCTGTTTCGTTTTTCATGTCACTTCCTTGAACAATATTAATCTGTTTAACAACAGTCGGATTCTTATTCCTATGATGTGAAGTTTTCTTTTTCAAAACTAGTTTGCTGTTATCACTCTTCTTAGCATCATCACACGCAGACTCATCACCTCGACTTGCTGTGGAACTACTTGGTGCTGTTGACATAAAATTGGTTAGCTCATCTTCATCAGGTAGGAATGAATAATCATGACAACTAGGAGGTGGGACTTCATTAAAGCCTTGGAATCCCACACTAGTCTTGTCATTACTCTTCTTTAACCCACCCATCATGTGTTTCATGACAAAAGTAGAATCCCTGAATTGTCCTAACTTCTTTTCAAGTTCAACAATTTTGAGTTGTGCATCTGTCAACTCTTTGCATTTTTCAGAAATCTCTTTTGTTTTCTCAGCCATCATGTCATGAGCTAAGTCTATGACTTGAAGTTTTTCATTTAGTTTGCAGGTTAAAGAATCAATTTCAGTTTCATAACCTTTAATTTTCTTCAAGTATAGAGATTCATTTCTTTTAGCTAAAAAATTTGATTCTTTTATGTTAGACATTTCGCTTACCAAACTTTGGTTGTGTGTGGACAACCTGTCAACCTCACCCTATAGTTCACGGCATTTTAAACACACAGAATTAGTTTTTACCTCTCCTGTTTGTTTATCAAGGTTGGTCATTAGAGCCGCAAGCTGAGCTTCCATTCTCTTGTATTTAGCATCTTTTTCTTCAGCTTCTCTTTCATGGTCGGACTTTTGCTTTTCATCTTCAGCAGCAACTGATGTCTGATCACCCATCTTTTCTTCAGCTTGATTCTCAACCTTCACCTCAGCATCAACTTTAACTTCAGCATCTCCCTCATTAGCTTTATCATCATCAATAGGCACTATCTCTACCATGAATGCCTGAGTGGCATTCTCATTGTCTTCTAGATGAATGCTCCAGTCATATGAACCTTCTCGTGCTGTAGAGGTCAAGGCCTTTGAGCTAGAGTTGTTTGATGCATTCCTATTGTTTGAACTCTGACTCGAATTTTCTTGCTTTTGTTTCTGACATTCCTGTTGGACTCTGTATGCCCAAGACACATATTAAATTGATGTGGCTAGTACGTTATGATCCAAGTCGGGTCATACCCAATAACAAGCTGACAAACACCTACAATATTTATTTATGATATGATCAAACAAATAAATATTAACACTTAGAATATTTAGAAATTGGTTTTCTAAATAATTGTACTTGAGAAACTAATAAATTATATGGATAATTTATTTTGAGAGAATATTTTATTTTGTTATTTAATGGGTTAAATAACAATTTTAAAAGGTTGCATAAGTCTTGTAAACATGGGATGTTTAATTTTATAAAAGTTATAAAATTAAAATACAAGACTTGATTTAATAGAATTTGAAAATTTTGGGTGGTAAAAGCCCCATGTGGGCCACCCACTTTGGGTGTTTCAAAGGTGGTTTTCAACAATCAAAATACATGCAATCTTCCAAGAAGGCTCTCTCTTGATTGGGTGAATTAGGAGGTGAACTTCTCTCATCAATAATAATAAAACCTTCTCTCATTTTATATATTCACAAGAAAACATAATAATACAAGTGCAAGAACAAGAGAACTCTCTAATTTTCTCTAGAAAATTTCGGCAAAGGGTGGTCATCGAAGAGAGTTTTACAAGTGCAAATCCTAGCAATCTCAAGGTGTTTGTTGGAGGCTTGGGGGTATACTAGCTTGAGGCTTTCTCATTTGGAAGCTACCATTCAAGAATCATCATCATCTTCCATCTCCTTGCTCTAAGAAAGGTTGAATTCTCAAACACCCTATGGTTGCATTTTGATAGCATGCATGTCATATATGGATCCGATTTTGGGTTTTTGCAATTAAAAATGGTTTTAAATCTTGCAAAGTAACATGTTTTAAACCTCCTTTCCACTGCGTTTTAATTTTATTTGGATAAAATGACTTCGATAAACATGTGAAAAACCCAACAATGGCATCTTGAGCCGCTTATATGAGTGCTTGCTTCATCGGATTTAAAATTTTCGGGTTTGGAGAAACCCAATAGCCGAAATTTTATCCATGGATTTCCTTTTGTTTTTTCAAGATTTATTTCCTACATGCATAAAGGAATCTTGAAAAAATTAATTTTATTTGGATAAAATGACTTCGATAAACATGTGAAAAACCCAACAATGGCATCTAGAGCCGCTTATATGAGTGCTTGCTTCATCGGATTTAAAATTTTCGGGTTTGGAGAAACCCAATAGCCGAAATTTTATCCATGGATTTCCTTTTGTTTTTTCAAGATTTATTTCCTACATGCATAAAGGAATCTTGAAAAAATTATGTCATATGGATGATTTATTTTGTTTGGACAAAAACCCACATTTTTCGGTTTTTCATTCTTGGCCGAAAAATATAGGTTGTAAAAGGAAACCATTTTGCTCTTGTATTTTATATATATTTTGGATATATATTTTGGTGTTCATAACCTAGCCATGACCTTGTATGAATATGTTTGTGTTTGTGATTTTACTTAATTATTCAATGGGTTGTAATAATTATTATTTTGTCTTCCGTTTGTAAAAATATGTAATATATTTATTTTTCACTTGGTATGTAAGTAAATAGATTAGATGCATTTATTTTACTAGAAAAATGTATTAGGATACTTTTATGTAAAAGAAGATGCACACAAAAATGCGGTTTTGGTTTTTGCCAATTTCGGGCATAAAGGACTTCATAGTTCTTAACGGGATTTTAGCCCGATAACCAAAACACATTTTTGAAGTCCAAAGGAGTTTGGAGCTGAATTTAAAAGACATTTGGAAGCTCAAAGAATGTGAAGAAATCACAACACATGATGAAGACTTGAAGCATTTGGATGCGGGTTCAAGTGGGAGTTCACCGACACATTATTTGTGTCCATATTCACCCTTTAGGAAGGACCTTTTGACACACTTGTTTCGGCTAACAAGTGTGGTCAAAATAGTTGGCTATGGTTATGCACCTTTTAACATATGTGTTGTGTGCTTGTATGGTTATTTTTTTTATGGTTGTTTGGATGATATTTGGATATGCTTGCTTAACAACAAATAATCCGGAACAAGCTTAAAATTGGTTCTTTAAAATCATTAAAACGATTAATAAAAGGTTTTATTAAAAATTAATGATTTTATAATAAAATGGGTTTTATTAAAAGAACCTTGAAAATTGGTTTTCATTAAAGTACCATTGATTTGAATGCATGCAAATATGTGGTACATATAATATTTCTAAACTAGAATTTTGAAAAAAATAAAATCCCTTTTATAAAACAAGTCAAACACCATCCTTTTATACAACACTCGAATTACTTGGGAACTCTTTGTGGGATAAAGGTCACCTAACCACATTTGAGGAAACTTGTATATTTGAGGTGGGTTCACCATGTTTGTGGGATAAAGGTCACCAAACCACTTATGTGTGTAAACTCACATGTGTGTGTAAGTTGGACGACTTGATTTGAAAACCATGAACTTAGGGTCACCGAAGCATGGGGAACAAAGGTGTTGATGGGATTAAACATGCCAACTAAACATAAAGATGTTAACCGATCCCATGTGGCTAGAAATTGCAAAGAGTTGCAATTGTCAAACGTTGACTACCTTGTTAATTTAAATAATGGGATAAAGGTCACCTAACCAATATTTAAATGTAACGTTGGATTCTAGATTTTAATTATTAATTGTCTATGAGACATTAAAAGGGTATTAATGATTAAAATTTTAATAATATCGAAAATACTAAAATTGAACTTTGTTAAATTTTATAGATGGCCGCTAACAATGCAAACCCGATTACCCAAACCGTCCGTAACCTATCACTAAGAACCATCCTTGAAAAGGATCGTCTCAATCATAACAACTTCATGGATTGGTTTCGAAACTTGAGAACTGTTCTCAAGCAAGAGAAGATATCCTATGTATTGGATGATCCTATTCCCGATCAACCTGACGAGGAAGATGTAGAAGCCTACAATGATTGGGTTAAGTATACCGAAGACTCCATGCAAGCCTCTTGCCTCATGTTGGGAACTATGATTCCCGAGATTCAAAAGGACTTTGAACATCATGGGGCATACGACAAGATTACCCAATTGAAGGAAATGTTCCTACAACAAGCAAGGGTAGAACGCTTCGAAACGGTTCGAGCGCTTCATGCATGTCGAATGGAGGAAACCCAATCGGTCTCATCTTACGTCCTTAAGATGAAAAGCCACATTGATCGCCTCGAGAGGCTCAATTGTCCCGTCTCCAAAGAGTTGGCTACGGATTTGATCCTCAACTCTTTAACAAAGAAATTTGAGAGTTTTGTTATGAACTATAACATGAACGGATGGGACAAGAGCATTGGTGAGCTTCATGCAATGCTCAAAACGGCCGAAGCAGGAATGGGTAAAAAGGCTTTACCCGTTCTAATGATCAATGAGGAAGGCAAGAAAGGGCATCACCCCAGCACCAAAGCAAATGTTGCCAAGGGAAAGGGACACGTCAAGGGGAAGGGAAAAAGAAAGGCAAAAGCAGAACCACCAAAACCAAAAGAGAAGAAGGCAAAAGTTGCCACAAGCGATCCATGCTTTGAGTGTGGAGAGATAGGACATTGGAAAAGGAATTGTCTAACCTATCTCAATGAGTTGAAAAACAAGAGGGATGCCGGGCAAACCTCAGGTACAATCTTTATGATACATATTGATCTAAATGTTATTTCTTCAAACACATGGGTATTAGATACCGGATGTGGAACTCATATTTGCAATTCGTTGCAGGGGTTCAAAAGAAATAAACATTACAAGAAGGGAGACACTAGTCTCTTCATGGGCAATGGAGCGAAGGTTCAAGTTGAAGCCCAAGGAGACTATGTTTTAAAACTTCCAAGTGGTTTGGAAATATGTTTGAAAAATGTTTTGTATGCTCCTAGTTTGACTAGGAACATTATTTCTGTTTCCCTTTTAAAACAATATGGATTTGATTTGAAGTTTGTGAACAATGAAATTTATGCTTTGATGAATGACATGTTCTACTTTAAAGCTACGCCTTCAAATTGTATTTATGAATTGGTTCATGATAATACATCATTTGATAATTCGATGTACCAAGCAAACACCAAGAAACTCAAAATGGATTTGAGGGAGACCTATCTTTGGCATTGTCGTCTTGATCATATAAACAGAAATCGCATGCAAACACTTCAAAAGAATGGTCTTTTGGAAACAAATGAAATTGGTTCACTTGATACATGCGAATCTTGTTTACAAGGTAAAATGACCAAGAAACCCTTTAGTGGCACAAACCAAAGAGCAAAAGATTTATTAGGCATCATACATTCAGATGTATGTGGTCCTTTTAAGCCAATGACTAGGAATGGTGAAATATACTTCGTAACTTTTACCGACGACTTTAGTCGTTATGGTTATGTGTACTTGCTAAGACACAAAGATAAAGTTTTTGAAACGTTCAAAAACTTCCAAAGCGAGGTAGAGAATCAACTCACCAAGACAATCAAAGTTCTTCGTTCCGATAGAGGAGGTGAATACCTTAGTGATGCTTTTCAAGATCATCTTAGGAGTTGTGGGATCATCTCAGAACTTACTCCACCTGGAACACCACAACATAATGGTGTGTCTGAGAGGAGGAATCGAACTCTATTGGATATGGTTCGATCTATGATGGCTAGAAGCACATTGCCTCTATCATTTTGGGGTTACGCTTTGCTCTCCGCGGCCCGTATATTAAATATGGCCCCAACCAAGAAAGTGGATAAGACACCTTTTGAAATATGGCATGGAACGGTTCCATCATTATCATATTTGAAGGTATGGGGTTGTGATGCTTATGTGAAGCAATACACCCCAAACAAGTTAGAAGTACGATCCATTAAGTGTATCTTCGTAGGATATCCTAAAGATGATATAGGATATTATTTCTACGATCCAACAGAGCAAAAAAGTATTTGTTGCTCGAAAGGGTAAGTTCTTGGAGGATAAGTTACTTATGGAAGGAACTAATAGAACAGTGGAACTTGATGAGGATCAATAACCACAAGCCGATACACGTTTGGTTGATACTAGCACTCAACAAGAGGTTGTTGAAAATGATCAAATGGTTGATTAACATACACAAAACGTTCGCAGATCTGGTAGAATTAGTAATCCACCTGAAAGATATGGATTTTTCATGGATGGATGCTATGTGGTAGATTCAGATGAACCAACCACGTACCATGATGCAATGTGAAAATCTGATTGCGACAAATGGCTTGAAGCCATGAACGTAGAGATGCAATCCATGTATGACAACCAAGTTTGGGAATTGGTTGTGCCACCTCTTAACTCCAAATTAGTTGGAAGTAAGTGGGTTTTCAAGAAGAAAACAGATATGCATGGTAACTTGGATACTTATAAAGCGAGACTTGTAGCAAAAGGTTTCACTCAAACTCAAGGGGTTGATTATGATGAGACCTTCTCGCCAGTGGCGATGCTAAAGTCAATTAGGATATTATTTGCCATAGCTGCATATTATGACTATGAGATTTGGCAAATGGATGTCAAAACAGCTTTCCTCAATGGATATCTTGATGAACATGTCTATATGGTTCAGCCTGAAGGTTTTGTCGATCCAAAACATCCTAACAAAGTGTGCAAGTTAAAGAAATCAATCTATGGATTGAAACAAGCATCGAGAAGTTGGAATCACCGTTTTGATGAAGAGATTATGAATTTTGGGTTCATCAAGAACGGTGATGAAGCTTGTGTGTATAAGAAAGCTAGTGGGAGCACCGTCATTTTCATAGTATTGTATGTCGATGATATTCTACTATTTGGAAATGACATTCCAACCATGGAAGGTGTAAAAGCATGGCTTGGAAGATGTTTTTCAATTAAAGATGTTGGAGAAGCTGCCTATATTTTGGGAATAAAGATCTATAGGGATAGATCAAGGCGCTTGATAGGTTTAAACCAAAGTGCATACATTGACAAGGTCTTGAAAAGGTTCAAGATGGAGAACTCTAAGAAAGGTTTGGTACCTATTAAAAAGGGGACAATATTGAATGTAACTCAATGTCCAAGCACAAAGGATGAGCAAGAAAGAATGAATGGAATCCCATGTGCGTCTGCTATAGGATCCATAATGTATGCAATGATATGTACTAGACCGAACGTGTCATGCGCCTTAAGCATGACAAGTAGATACCAGCAAAATCCAGGTAACAGTCATTGGATGGCTGTTAAGAGCATATTGAAATACCTTAGGAGGACTAAGGATATGTTTCTAATATATGGATCTGGTGAAGAGGAACTCGTTGTAAAGGGTTACACGGATTCGAGTTTCCAAACTGATCGAGATGGTTCACGATCACAATCTGGGTACGTCTTCATTTTGAATGGAGCTGTAGTCTCTTGGAAGAGCTCGAAGCAGGATGTTGTAGCATTGTCCACTACAGAATCAGAATACATCGCCGCCTCATTGGCAGCACAAGAAGCTGCGTGGTTAAAGAAGTTCATTGCCGACCTAGGGTTAGTCCCTACCATTCAAGACCCCCTAGAGATCTTTTGTGATAACGAGGGTGCGATTGCTCAAATCAAGGAACCTCGTGCACATCAAAAGACTAGGCACATTGAGCGGAGATTCAACTACATAAGGGATGAAGTTGAAAAGGGAAAGATATGCATTCGCAAAGTTCACACCGATCAAAACATTGCGGATCCACTCACGAAGCTCCTTGAACGGCCAAAACATGAGGGTCATACTTGTGCCTTAGGACTTCGATATTCTAGTGATTGGATTTGATCTATTTTGTATCTGGATATTGGAACAATTGTTATTTTAACTCTTTTATGGTATTTTGAGTTATGTTCCATTTTAGCATGTTTAAATCCGTGAATAAATTAATTATTCTAAATGTCCGTAGTCGATCATACTTGTGGGAACAAATATGAATGTAAGACTATTATGAACTCGGATTGGTGGATATTCATTAGGTATGAATATAGAGCAAAGTGTTGCTGCCAAAGTTCATAGATATTTGTGGGATACAAATATTGGACTGACCCGCTCTCAAATTTTACTGCATGGAATCATTTGTGATTGATCATAAGTAAATTTGAGCAAAGGAGAATATCATAGTATCCTCTGACCTGAGATACATATTGGGTCTTGATATTCACCAAATGTTATACCTTGACTTAGTTCTTCGCTGTCTGTAATAAGACAGTACATAAGGCTAAGCTCAGGTGTGGTATGAGGTGATTGTGAGAGACGTATGTAGTCAAGAAGGGATTTGTTCCTCTTATTCGTTGAGAGTAAGATGTCTAAGGCCTGCTTAAGTTAAATCAACAGAGAATGATCACACCGTGTCTCTGGATTTGACATGACATCTGTAACGAAAGGATAAATGATAGATTCACCTAAATTATGTTCAAGTAAGGGACTTGAAGAAGATGATGTTATTGAATGGCACTTCGTCATACGTATTAGGGGTAGTAAACCGTTGTTAGGCGATATTTACTACTTGCATCAATCTTCTATGTATCTTCTGCAAGTGGGAGATTGTTGGACTCTGTATGCCCAAG